>NW_027496484.1:0-184948 GCF_021521415.1 Bidens hawaiensis
ACACAAGTTCAAAAGAAACAATACTCGTTTATTAAGTACCCTGGGTATTCTAAGTGTCTTCCAATGCTTCATCCCCTAATCACGGTACCTTTAACATATATATAAAATAAAGGTCAACTATAAATATAGCCGATTAGTTTCCACAGTTTAAATACATACGTAAAAACCATACAATTCATAGACATGTGTTAAACGAGCAAGTAAGTCCTTTCCAGTTGGTAACAACCAACGTACTCGGGTAATCGCGCAAGTAAGGTCCTGTCCAATTGGTAGCAACCAACGTACTTGGATAATGAGGCCCTTTTCCACTTGGTAAATGGACCGAAGTGCAAAGGGGAGCGCATGATCATACTTAATGAGGCTACCACATGCAAGTAATATTTGAGCAAGTAATTCAAGTAACACAGAAGTCCATACACGAATTGTAGTTTTGTAATCGAAAGTGTAATACTTGAAGTTTTGTAGTAAATACATATGCTACCTCAAAATATTAAAACGTTAAAAGGGGGTTGTAAAAAACTCACCTTAGGAAACTGAGGTAAAAAGGGAAACTCGAAAACGTGGAGAATGGCAAAGAATTGAACGCGTCACGAAAGCCGAAACGAGCGATCTGCACTAACTAAATTAGGTAAAAAAAACACTCAATCGATAATCGTATGGGGTTGTTTTATTGTATAACTTTTAATGAATATTTTATATTATTTTCTATTTGTGTATATTATAATATTATTCTTTACATTTTAACGGAAATTCTGTTATTAAAACGATATAAGTGTTTTAACGACAAGGATATGAAGTTTGTGCGTTCGAAATACTTGAACTAGTGTTTATAAGTTGAAATTAAAATTATTGATTTAACGAAACGGTTTTTAGTAAATTAAATTTTACGTTTAGGATTAGTAAACGATTTATAGTAAAGGTTCACGAAAACGAAAAACTCGGGTTTTAAGTGTGAAATGGTGAGATATATTTTATAATTAATTTACATAATTTTTATTTAATTTATAAAGGTTTTTATAAATTTATTTTGATTTTTAATTGATTAAAAATGATTAATTAGTTATTAATAAATAAAATGAAAAGTAAATAATATATATATATATATAAAAATATGACTGACCTTGGTTAAACCAGCTGGGCTAGGTGGAACATTCGTTTAGGTTTTGTTTTCAAATATATTAACAGTTTTATGTGTTTTTAATTAATAATAATAACAATAATAATAGCAGTAAACAGTTTACAGAAAAGGAAGAGTTTGATCTTGACCCGGGTTTCAAACCTGCGTCTGTTGGATACAACCGAAGGTGTTAACCAGCTGCTCTAAGAATTTATTCGTTTTAGATTTGAGAAAAATTATATATATATAAACATCAATTTCATCATCTTCTTCATATGAACCCTAGAATTAACAACTGTTAATTTACATTGTGTTTGCTTAAATTACATTAGATATTTTGTTTATTGAACCAACGCAAATCAAATGCACATAACAATTACCTTAAAAGGTGTTGATTTGATGAAGAACAAGTACTCGCCGGAGCCGAAGGTTTGCCGGATTATTACGGCCAAAATAGAGAGAATTAGAGGGAAGGAAAGGTGTGAGCGAGTTGGAATGAAGAAGGGCGGCCTATTTATACTACCTAGGGGAGCGTCTACGCGTCAAATTCGTTAATTGATTTTCCGAAAATTCCGGTGTCCATTACGGTCAGTAATCATGGTGTTAAAACGTAATTATTTAGTTTGTTAAAACGGTGTTAAAACGACAATTATCAAGTTTTATATAATTTAATTGGTTAAAAAATACGTTTAATGGTGGCGGCGGCCACCTCCGGCGCCGTATTCCGACAGCCGTAGACCTCGCCCAAAAAACGGGTAAGGGTGGGGTTGGGTATATTTTTTTATTTAATTAATATGTAGGAACGACTTGAATGCAGATGTAATTGTCAATCAGGATCTCTATTTGTTACTGCCTCTAACTCAATGTGCGGAATCCATTGAGAATGAACACAATCAAGTAAAAATTAAGCTCATTATCATTGATAAATCAAAGAATTACAAGATATGACACTTTCAGTACTTTCTCTCTCTACTCTCTCTCTCTCTAGCAATCAGCAAAAGCCTAAGTGCAAACGCATAAGTCTCCTATATATAAGAAACATTCACAAGCTCATCAATGCCGTATATGTTATACGGCGTATAACATATACGCCGCATATCATATGTGGGTCCGACGTCTGATTGTATATATGCGCATTGCTTATCCTTAGGTTTCATGAACCTTGCTGTCAAGAGTTCAGGAAATAAGCACGTCCCCCTTCAAGTTACTACATACCCGCCACAACGAATCATCTTTATGAAGAGGAATTATCGGAACACCATAGTAAAAATTGATATGAAAGTTTTTAAAAATCTTTGCTTTTAGGCCTAAGCCTTGGACTTGTGTGTGCTTTGTGTACATGAGGCATAAATGAATTAAGCAGTACAGTAATAGTAAGTGCATTCAAACAATCAAATATAGGCCCACATAATTTTTTTTCTAATCATGCAAACTTAACAATTAAACAATTAAGATATAGCTACATAAAACACTATGTCTAATGTCCTATTATATAGCCACGGCTCTGATACCAATCTGGAACACCCCGGCTTAAGCCCGAGTGTGACGTACAGATTGTTCAAGCAGACGTGACACTATTTGGTGACCATAATAACATTAATTCATTTAATAAGCCAACTGATGTGTTGTAAAACACACTTATTTTATGCACCTTTTATCTATGTATTATATTATATTTTATGTATTTTAACTTGTTTTATATAGGTTTTACATAATTTTATTCATATTGTAGGTTATGGGTTACAAGGAAGAAAAACCGAGTTTCTTGAGCATTTTACGGGCCTTTTACGCATAGGATTTCAAGAAAGAACTCTAGGCCCGACCCAATTACATGATGGACAAGCCCAAGTTTTATAGTAATTATAATATAAAAAAGATAAACCCTAAGGCCCCCCTATTGAGTTCCGATCGGCAGCTGGGCAGGAAGAAAATGAGAGAAAAAAGCTTGTGTTGGCGAGGGTTCTTGGTGTGGTGTTGGCTAAGGAAGGAAGAAGAGGCAAGGAACAAGGCTCGGGATCGTTTACCATCAGATTATTTCAGCAAAGAGCAGCCCGAATCACTCCATATCCTTTCATCTATTTCATTGTTCATAAACTTGATTTTCTTGTTCAACTGATTACATAGTTTTGCAATTGCTTGAGATAGTGACTTGTTTATGATTTGTATTTCTAATTGAATGATTGAATTGATGTTTGGAATGAATTATATAATGTTTTTATTGAGTGTTCATGGCTGTCCAAATATGATTAGAGGCTAATCTTGTCGGTTCTACCTAGGAATGATGATTATTGTTAGGTTTTGATGAGTTTATTGGATTGTTTGATTGATAGATGTTAATTGTTAATGTAAAGTTTGATTTAGACATGAAATAGGTTGTGTTTAGTGGCTGGAAATTATATCAATTGATTGCTTAAACCCCTTGCGTTGGTTGATTAGATTTGTATTGATTGATTGGTGCTTGTTTGATTCTAGACTTTGTGTTTAGGGTTTGTTTGCGGTAGGTACAACCGTAGGGTTTTGTTGCGTGATTATTTGGTTAAAGTACAGCGGTTAGGCACCTTCTTAGAGACCAAGAGGTGATAAGAAGTTAGGGTCGTCTCATTACCTTTCCATGCTAGAATAATAATTGCGCGAGAACGAGTTTGTTTCTTGTCCGGTTTAGGTGTTTTGAGCGACTAGTTGATCTATTTGGTTTAAGTTGAATTGTTCCTCTATCCTTGGTTGTGTAGTATTCATTACTATTAGGGTCGAGTGTTGGTGAGACCGAGAGGTGAGTCAACATTAGAACACGTTAACGATTGTTTCCCGGTTTGGTTGTTTTAGCCGATTTTGAGTAGTTTAGGCTTGTTGAGTGAGACCGAGAGGTGTCTTGATATCATCCAATCCATTTACTTGTTAGGCCAACAATTTGATTCAGACCTAGGTAGACGTTTTTCTCCATCCGAAGTTAACACAGTTAGTTCCCCGTTAAGTTTTCTATTTTTGGTAACTTTTGTCAGTCAGTCCAGTTAGTCCAGTTAAGTCATTAAAAATAAAAAATCAATTAAATATTTAAAGCTTAGTTGTGAGGGTTAGTGATCGTTAACGTCCTTACGTGTCTTCGTGTTCAATACTCGGACTTCCTAGGTTTATACTACTTGCGACCGGTACACTTGCCGGTTGTGTGTGGTTTAGGATTTTCGTTTTATATTTAAAGCTTAGTTGTGAGGGTCATTCTTTTAGACATACCATACGCTCATCAAGTTTTTGGCGCCGTTGCCAGGGACACGGTTTTAGGCGTTTTGAGAGCGACTCGAGTTAGGACTTACCTTGTGTGCTACTTGTAATTATTCCTGTTTTGTTTATTTGTTAGGATAGTTTGGCTTCTTTTATTGATTTGTATAGTTGTATGCGACATACTCGATCTCGTGGACCACATGACACTGAATCATTTCCATAGCATGAGAGAGAGTTTCGTGAGAGACGTCGCACCGTTTCACCATCATCTACCTCATCATCCGTTGGTAGTTTCTCCTCTTCTCCTACGTTCTCCGACTTTGACGATAGGGATAGGATCATGGGCGACAATCCACTACCGAGGAGGACAGTTGCAGACCGGGTCCGACCAGCTAATGCTGGCGCGAGATCCAGCATCGAACCACCCGCCATTGGAGTTAACGCGAACTGGGAGATTTCGTCGAACATTCTGAATACCATTTCTTATTCTGCTCAGTTCCACGGGTTACTTCACGAAAACCCGCATCATCATCTCACTCGTATCGCGCGTATCTGCGACACTTTCCATCTTGCCGGCGTATCCGAAGACGCCGTGAAACTCCACGCTTTTCCATTCTCACTCGTTGATCATGCGAGTTTGTGGCTCGAGTCCCTCCCACAGAGCTCCATAGCTACTTGGGCTTCCATGCAGACCCAAGTTCTTGAGAAATACGATCCTCCGGCTAAGGCCTATCGTCTACGTAATAAGATTAATTCTTTTTAGATGGAGGACACCGAGAGTTTTTACGAGGCATGGGAGCGATTTAAGAATCTGTTAGCGTGGTGCCCGAACCACGGCTTGCAAGATTGGGCGGTTGTCGAGAAATTTTATAATGGAGTGACATACGTGATGCAGAACATGCTTGACACGGCAGCGGGAGGAAATTTGCTGACAATGAAGGACCCGGATGAGTGCATTGCGTTGTTTAACGGGTTAGCTATGAGTGGATACCAGCGACCACCCGCCAAGGGTGGCAAGACCGTCGATTCTATATCTCGCGGCATGCATTCGGTGGACACGAGCACCGCACTTACGGCACAGGTGGAGGTGTTGGCGAAGATCGTGAAGAACTTGCAGACGAAGAGCAAGTTGTGTGAGATATGCAGAGGGGGGCATGATACCGTTCAGTGCCCAGTCAGTTCGCAGGAGGAGGCCGTAGACTTTATAGGGAATCCGAACCAAAATCCAAATTCTTTTAATTCTAATAATTTAGGGTGGAGAGGCAATCAGAATTCCAACTGGAGGTGTCACACCCCGCCTTCGGGCCTAGGCATGTGACTCACAGTTGGTACCACTTTTGTCAATTTATCAAAGTTTGCAGCGGAAAATGTTATTTTAAAATATTTACTTTCATAACATAGGGAATTAAATACCCTTATTTGGTTTACAAAATTACTTGTTTAAAAACAAGTTTAATATATATATGCCTCAATACAAAATTTGCTGAGCCACCAGCTGTAAACTATTCATAGTGTTCTTCTATCTCCACTGGCATATCCATCACTATTCCTTACTCCTGGTTACCTGAACAGTTTCAAAATACGTCAGATATATGCTAGTGAATACGCTGACTCAAAAAAAACATTTTTCACAATTCGTAATGACACAACACCAATAGCGTTCAACAACTCACTGGGTATCAATCCCATCTCATTGGAACTAAACATAAGCACAAACCACATAATCGGACTTCACTCGCTCTAGAGACAGTCACTTGCCTCATGGTCAGTATGTCTGTAGTGTGCCCACTACAGTACATATATGTAAGGATCCAGACACATGTGTATTTTAGCCTGAGTGTTTAGTGCTACCTTGTATCAAAACGTTTTAGAGGATTTGAACCAACCCTCATGAAAATATTTCCATAACTCTTTTACATATGGGTAACAGTCCATTGTTTCAAAGAGTAAATATCTTTTCAAAATATATAGTACATAGACGTATACACGTCATAAAACATTTCACACTATAAAAAGGTTTGGATGTATTCACCTTTTGTTGATTTCAAGATTTCTCACCAACAGATGTCTGATCTTTATCTCGGACCTATAGTACGAGAATAACACTCTATAGACCTTAAGTCTATTTGCATAACCTTTACCTTGATATTCATTTCATTTTGTAAAACATTTATATGCTATGTTTCTTCTTCATGAAGAAACGTATATATCAAGTTTCTTCTTTCATAAGTAACATCTTTATAAAAATAAAGAGCAACATTTCATCAATAATCTTATCTTATGAAAGCTTATATTTCACTTACTTACTTGATCAAGGTATAGACTATACCCTTGACTAGGGTCTAGGCTATATAAAATAATAATAAAATAATAACTTAAGCAGAATCCCTACCTTTCGAGGGTATTTTGATTTGCCTAAGCCTTGTACAAATAGCACTTTTAGTTAAACCGTTAGAACCTTGTTCGAACTCGCATAACCACTCGACGGAGCGTCAGAACTTCAATTCATGCACGTTTTACAAGAAATCGGGACCACGGAACCTCACAATGGTCGGGAACGCCTCCCTAGGTTATGTGTGTGTAAAGAAAGGTGTTTTTGGAATAAGAATGCTTCAAACCCGTAGCCCCCTTTTATAGGAAAAGTTTTGACACCATCGCGTAGCGCGATGGGGTTTCTCCCTGGCCATCGCGTAGCGCGACGCTGCAATCCACCAGAGGTTGCCACGTGTTGACACGTGGTTGATCCGGTTGCTTAACCGGGTCATCGCGTAGCGCGATACCCCATTCCGTCTGGACCATCGCGTAGCGCGAGGCCCCTTTTTCTAAACTCATGGGAAACTGCATCGCGTAGCGCGATGATCTAGTCTGTATAACCGTCGCGTAGCGCGATGGTTCTGGAAATCAGAATTTTTATTTTTAGTCCTTGAACTTTTGTATCTTGTCACTTCTTGGTTGATCTTCCATAGTTCAAAAATACTACAGCAGCCCTTATACGGCTTGCGGCGATGCGAGCGTGCGAAGTGCCAAGTGCGCCATCAAAACGCCATATCACGCCCATCACCCGAGTCCGAGTCCGTGTCCGTACGCGTATGCGTCGGGTGCTTCGCACCCTCCGCTAGGACTAGTGAAAGTGGTTAGCCCCATAAGAACATTACCATGGAAAACTCCTTCCTTGTAAAGTGCTTTTATTTCTTTCCCACCTTCCATGTGGGATGGAGTTTCCTTACTTATTTCCTTATCATAACATGCTTCCTTTTCTCTATCATACTTTTTCCCATTACCTTTCTCATAATTGTTTTTGGTCCTTTATCTTTATAAACTTGTCAAATTTGGACCTAAACTTTGTGGGTACTTCTTTCTCATTTCCTATTCTAACTCCCAAGTAAATTCTGGTCCTCTTCGGGAGTTCCCTCTTATCTTGACTAATTTTAGTTTTCTTCGTTTAAGTCTCTTTACTTGGAAATCTTCAACTTGTAGAGGTTGTTCTACAAATTTTAGATTCTCATTGTTTTCAACATCCTTTAAAGGCATAGCTAAAGTTTCGTCAGCCAGACACTTGCGTAAATTAGAAACATGAAATACATCATGTATTCCTTTCGTCTCTTCTGGCAAACGTAAGCGATAAGCTACAGTACCGATTCTTTCTAATACTTCGAATGGTCCCACAAAACGCGGACTTAATTTTCCTTCCTTGCCAAATCATACGACACCTTTCCATGGTGAAACCTTTAGTAAGGCTTTATCGCCTACTTGAAATTCTAACGGCTTACGGCGAACATCAGCATAATTCTTTTGTCGGTCTCTTGCCGTTTTAAGTCGTTCACGGATTTGCAATATCTTATCTGTAGTTTCTTGGACTATCTCAGGTCTAGACATTTGATTATCTCCAGTTTCAGACCAACACACTTGCGTTCTACATTTCCGTCCATACAATGCTTCAAAAGGTGCGGCTTGAATACTCGTGTGATAGCTATTGTTATACGAGAATTCTATCAAAGGAAGGTGATCATCTCAACTTCCTCATAGGTCAATCACACAAGCTCGGAGCATATCTTCAAGTGTTTGAATTGTTCTTTCACTCTGGCCATCAGTTTGAGGATGATAAGCAGTGCTAAGATTTAATTGAGTTCCAAACGCTTGTTGGAAACTTTTCCAAAAATGAGAAGTAAATCTACTATCCCGATCAGATATGATAGATAATGGCACGCCATGTAATGATACTATGTTGTTTACGTATATTCGTGCCAATCTATCCATAGAGTAAGATTCATTGATAGGTATGAAATGAGCAGACTTAGTTAATCTATCAATAATGACCCAAATAGCATTATGCTGACGAGTAGTCTTAGGGAGTTTCGTAATGAAATCCATTGTTATCATCTCCCATTTCCAAATGGGTAGTTCAGGTTGTTGAAGCAAACCTGAAGGTTTCTGATGCTCAGCCTTAATTTGCAAACATGTTAAACATTTGGCTACGAACAAAGCAATATCCTTTTTCATCCCGTTCCACCAGTAGTTAGGTTTAAGGTTTTGATACATTTTATCATTACCGGGATGCATCATATACTTTGATCGACGAGCTTCACTCATAATCCTTTAACGTAAATCCTCAATCTTTGGTACCCAGATTCTGTTTCCATGTCTGAGTATGTCATCATCTCCTTTAACTAAAGAGTCGATTGTACCATTCCGTTTTTCTTCGGAGATTTGATTTTCTTCTATTGCTTTATTTTGAGCCTCCTTGATTTGTGTAATTAAATCTATTTGTAGTTCCAGTCTTAAGGCTCTAACCCTCTTGGGTTTTTCATATTCTTTGCGACTCAATGCGTCAGCTACTACATTTGCCTTTCCTTCATGATAGATGATTTAACAATCATAGTCATTTAAAGTTTCCATTCATCTTCTCTGACGCATGTTAAGTTCTTTCTGATCAAATATGTGCTTTAAACTCTTACGATCAGTGTACACGATAAACTTAACTCCATATAAATAATGTCTCCATAACTTTAAGGAGAAAATTATGGCACCTAACTCCAAATCATGAGTCGTGTAATTCTTTTCGTGTACTTTCAATTGTCGAGAAGCATAAGCTATTACTTTGTTTCGTTGCATTAGTACACAACCCATACCTAAATGAGATGCGTCACTAAATACAACAAAGTCATCTATACCTTCTGGCAAAGCCAATATAGGTGCATTAGTGAGCTTTTGTTTGAGTAAGTCAAATGCTTCTTGTTGCTTGGTTCCCCATTAATACTTAACATTCTTCCGAGTTAAAGAAGTTAAGGGAACTGCTATATGAGAGAAATTTTCGATATATCTTCTATAGTATCCAGCCAAACCTAGAAAACTTCGAACTTCGGTTGGCGATTTCAGAATTTCCCATTTAGCTATCGCTTCAATCTTGGTGGGATCTACTTATATTCCATTTGCATTGATAACATGAACAAGAAATTGTACCTCATGTAGCCAAAATTCACACTTAGAAAACTTAGCATACAATTTCTCATTTCGAAGTAGTTCAAGCAAAATCCCAAGATGAACCTTATGATCCTCTTCCGATTTAGAATAAATAAGTATATCGTCGATGAACACGATTACAAATTTATCTAAATAAGGTTTACAAATTCTGTTCATCATATCCATGAATGCTGCAGGAGCATTGGTAAGTCCAAATGGCATAACCGTGAATTCGAAATGTCCATATCTGGTTCTAAATGCAGTCCTTGGAATATCTTCTTCTTGGACTTTTAATTGATGATAACCTGAACGTAAATCGATTTTTGAAAAACAACTTGCTCCTTGTAGTTGATCAAACAAATCGTCGATTCTTGGAAGTGGGTACTTGTTCTTGATTGTTACTTTGTTTAGCTCCCGATAATCAATACACATTCTCATCGAACCGTCTTTCTTTTTTACAAATAGAATCGAAGCTCCCCAAGGTGAAGAACTTGGTCTTATAAATCCTTTCTCTAACAGTTCATCTAATTGTTTCTTTAATTCTTTCATTTCCATTGGAGCTAGTCTATACGGGGATTTGGCTATTGGAGCGGTTCCGGGTACTAAATCTGTTCTAAATTCAACATCACGCTCCAGTGGTATTCCTGGTAATTCTTCTGGAGATACATCAGGAAATTCTAAGACAATTGATACGTCTTCTAATTTCTTCTCTTTAGGTTCTTCCGTTACATACACCATGATTGCTAAACATCCTTTACGTAGACATTTATTAGCTTTAATCATCGAGATTAAGCTAACATGACCTCCATCTTTATCTCCGGCTATTTGAATTGCCTTCCCGTTTGCACGAATTTCAATTGCTTTCTTATCACATAAGATACGGGCTTGATTATCAGATAACCAGTCCATACCTAAGACAATATCAAAGCCTGCCAATGTCATAGGTAACAGCTGGACAAGTATGACATGTCCTGCTAATAGAATTTTACCCTTGTTCAATACTTCAGATATTCTAACTTGGTTAGCGTCGGCGGTTTCAACCACGAGGGATTTGTCTAACTTAAGTAAGGGTTCGTTTAATAGGCTACAAAATTTCTTATCTATAAAACTTTGGTTTGCACCCGAGTCAAACAAAACTCTAGCATAAACATTATTAACGAGAAACGTACCGGTTATGACTTCCGGCATTTCAGCTGCCTTCTCAGTGTTGAGCACAAAAACACGTGCATTTCCTTTCCTACCTTCATTCTTGGTGCCACTACCACTTGAACCTTCTCCTCCAGTTTTCTTCTTCGGACATTCATTTTGAAAATGTCCCATTTCACCACAACCATAATAAGCAATCTTATTTTTCCAGCAATCGGTTGTTGCATGGCCCACTTGTTTACAGTTAGTACAGGTAAGTGACTGATTGAACCTACACCTTCTGAAGTGTCTTTGGTTACATATCTTACATAACGGGATTGGTGATTGAGAATTCTTCTTCTCCCCACGATATAGTTTCTTGTTGTCCCGATCATTCTTCCTGAACACAGCTTCTCTCTTGTATATATTCTCTTTCTTTTCCTCTTCATGGGTTCTGATCAACCCATTCATCATATATCCAGCCAACTCCATAGCTGAATCAATGGTTTAAGGTAGAGACGATCTGACCATCTCTCTAATTTCCTTTGGTAAACCCCAGATATAACAGGTGACTTTGTTATTCTCCGGTGTTACCAAATGTGGTACTATCCTACAATACTCCAAGAACTTAGTAATGTAGTCTTTAAGATTTGTCCCAACTACTTTATGATTTACAAACTTAATTTGAATTTCATCCTTCTTGTTCATCGGACAAAACTTCCTGATTACGAGATCCATGAATTCTTCCCAACTCAGCTTGTACATGTTTAATCTACCCTTGGATTGTATGAGGGTATTCCATCATTGCAGAGCTTCGCCTTTGAATGATTGGGACGGATACTGAATTGCTTCTTCCTCGGAACACTTACTAATGACATTAATGGCTTCTATTTCTTCAAGCCATCCAAGTGCAGCAATAACACCGTTGCTTCCATCGAAATCTTTGGGCTTAAATGTCTGATATGTCTTATAGCTACAGCCTTTCTTAATCTTTTGTTTCTTAGTTTTCTTTTCCTCATAATCACTATCAGCATTGGAACTAATATGTTCTTCTTCTCATTCTCTCTTGGACTTGTTAGATTTCCCATTGCTCGATGTTTCTTTCTTCCTTATAGTCTTTAGCAAAGCTGGAAAAGCTTCGACAATTCCTCTTGCATATCTTCCTTTCTCACGAATTGATCACCAGCAAGAGGAGTAACATTCGCTTCCTGATCTGCAACATTTTTCTTCAATCTCCTTTTCGTATTTCTCAAGGGTCCGCTATTGACTTCAATGTTCGAGTTTCTTCTTTTAGACATTCTATAGACAAGAAATAGGAGGTAACTATCAGTTACTATCTCTAAAATTTACCAAAGGCATATATATTTTATCCGTAATTTCATGCATTTAAGTTAGTTGAAGCCTAGGTACTTTTATCAAATACTTAATTCGCTAAAATCGATGGCTCTGATACCAACCTGTCACACCTCGCCTTCGGGCCTAGGCGTGTGACTCACAGTTGGTACCATTTTTGTCAATTTATCAAAGTTTGCAGCGAAAAATGTTATTTTAAAATATTTACTTTCACAACATAGGGAATTAAATACCCTTATTTGGTTTACAATATTACTTGTTTAAAAACAAGTTTAATATATATATGCCTCAATACAAAACAGTTTCAAAATACGTCAGATATATGCTGGTGAATACGCTGACTCAAAAAAAACATTTTTCACAATTCGTAATGACACAACACCAATAGCGTTCAACGACTTAGTGGGTCTCAATCCCATCTCATCGGAACTAAACATATGCACAAACCACATAATCGGACTTCACTCGCCCTAAAGACAGTCACTTGCCTTATGTTCAGTATGTCTGTAGTGTGCCCACTACAGTACATATATTTAAGGATCCAGACACATGTGTATTTTAGCCTGAGTGTTTAGTACTACCTTGTATCAAAACGTTTTAGAGGATTTGAACCAACCCTCATGCAAATATTTCCATAACTCTTTTACATATGGGTAACAGTCGATAGTTTCAAAGAGTAAATATATATTCAAAATATATAGTACATAGACGTATACACGTCATAAAACATTTCACACTATAAAAATGTTAGGACATATTCACCTTTTGTTGATTTCAAGATTTCTCACCAAAAGATGTCTGATCTTTATCTCGGACCTATAGTACGAGAATAACATTCTATAAATAACTAGATCTACAATCTAGCTATAGACCTTAAGTCTATTTGCAAAACATTTACCTTGATATTCATTTCATTTTGTAAAACATTTATATGCTATGTTTCTTCTTCATGAAGAAAAGTATATATCAAGTTTCTTCTTTCATAAGTAACATCTTTATAAAAATAAAGAGCAACATTCATCAATAATCTTATCTTATGAAAGCTTATATTTCACTTACTTACTTGATCAAGGTATAGACTATACCCTTGACTAGGGTCTAGGCTATATAAAATAATAATAAAATAATAACTTAAGCAGAATCCCTACCTTTCGCGGGTATTTTGATTTGCCTAAGCCTTGTACAAATAGCACTTCTAGTTAAACCATCAGAACCTTGTTTCGAACTCGCATAACCACTCGACGGAGCGTCAGAACTTCAATTCATGCACGTTTTACAAGAAATCGGGACCACAGAACCTCACAATGGTCGGGAACGCCTCCCTAGGTTATGTGTGTGTAAAGAAAGGTGTTTTTGGAATAAGAATGCTTCAAACCCGTAGCCCCCTTTTATAGGCAAAGTTTTGACCACCATATCGTAGCGCGACGCCGCAATCCACCAGAGGTTGCCACGTGTTGACACGTGGTTGATCCGGTTGCTTAACCGGGTCATCGCGTAGCGCGATACCCCCTTCCTTCTGGACCATCGCGTAGCGTAACGCCCCTTTTTCTAAACTCATGGGAAACTGCATCGTGTAGCGCGATGATCTAGTATGTATACCCGTCGCGTAGCGCGATGGGTCTGGAAATCAGAATTTTTATTTTTAGTCCTTGAACTTTAGTATTTTGTCACTTCTTGTTTGATCTTCCATAGTTCAAAAATACTACAGCGGCCCTTATGCGGCTTGCGGCGATGCGAGCGTGCGAAGTGCCAAGTGCCAAGTGCGCCATCAAAACGCCACATCAAGCCCATCGCCCGAGTCCGAGTCCGTGTCCGTACGCGTACGCCTCGGGTGCTTCGCACCCTCCGCTAGGACTAGTGAGAGTGGTTAGCCCCATAAGAACATTACCATGGAAAACTCCTTCCTTATTAAGTGCTTTTATTTCTTTCCCACCTTCCATGTGGGATGGAGTTTCCTTACTTATTCCCTTATCATAATATGCTTCCTTTTCTCTATCATACTTTTCCCCATTACCTTTCTCATAATTGTTTTTGGTCCTTTATCTTTATAAACTTGTCAAATTTGGACCTAAACTTTAAGGGTGTTACATTGAGCCGCAATCAGTCCGGTTTTCAGCAGCGTCCGAGTCTATTCCAGGATACCGGTGAGGGAGTGAGTAGTGGGTAGAATAAGCCCACTTTAGAGGAGATGATGGCGCAGCAAACGCAGATGTTGTCACAGCTCATGACACGAGAGGATTCCCGACATAAAGAGACCCAGGAGAAGTTTTCGCGAACACGAGTAGTTCATGAGGAATCAGGGAGCGTCGATTCAGAGTCTCGAGCGGAAGATGGGAGAGATAGCGATTCGGTTGAACGAGAGGCCGCTGAGTACGCTGTCGAGTAACACCGAGCAAAACCCGAAGGGATTCGCGAAAGCTGTGACGACGTGGAGCGGTGCAGGGGCACGAGATGAGCCCATGATTCAGGAGAGGTCTAGAGTGAGAGTTGTCAAGGAGCCTGAGTTGTGGATAGCGATGAGCAGGTAGATGAGGAGATTCAGATGGAGTCTCTGCCGGCCTAGGTGCATCAGAGGAGGAGCCCAGGGAGTTCAGCACAGGCCGAGAGACAGCAGCTACTGAGCGAGCCATCGAGAGTCTAGAAACCTGGAGTGCCATACCCCGGGAGACTCCGTAGAGATAGAGATGAGGAGCAGAACTCCAAATTCCTTGATCTTTTGAAGCAGCTTCACCTTAATATTCCATTTCTTGAGGCACTGACTCAGATGCTTAAACACGCGAAGTTCCTTAAGGATATTCTTTCGAATAAGGAGAAGTTAGCTGAGGTAGCTTCCATCCCTTTGAGTGCTAGTTGTTCTGATGTCTTACTGTGGAAGTTACCAGAGAAGATGGCCGATCCAGGGAGTTTCACGATTCCCTGCATCTTGAGTGATGATACGGTTATTCACGCGCTGGCTGATCTTGGTGCCAGTATTAATCTCATGCCGTATTCCGTGTATCGCAAGCTGGGTTTAGGCGAACCGAGGCCTACCAGGATGAGTATCCAGCTTGCTGACCGTTCTGTGAAACACCCTCGAGGGGTGGTCGAGAACATGCTTGTTTGTGTCGACAAGTTCATTTTCCCGGTGGACTTTGTCATTCTGGACATGAATGATGATGATAGTGTACCGCTTATCTTAGGCCGACCATTCCTTGCCACTTCACAGGCATTGATCGACGTCTGCGAGAGTAAGCTGATCTTGAGAGTTGGGGATGAGAACGTCACCTTCGACGTTCGATATTCACTTAAACACCCCAAGTCTACTGATGACTCCTTGTACTTTATCGATACCATCATGGAGCATGTTGGGGAGTTTTTCAGCGAGATCTGTGGAGAATCTGCCTCCGACACTCAGATTCTCGATAGGGACATTCCGGAGATTGAGATGGTTGCCATGACCGATCAGTCAACGGAAGATGGCACCGAGTCACACGCCCCTGAGTCTGAGGTGTCTGCTGGAATCGTACGAGACGATCCGATGGATCGACCTTCCGTCGAGAGTCCTCCTCCTTCCTTAGAGCTTAAGGATTTGCCCGCCCATCTGGAGTATGCGTTTTTGGATGAGGAGAGGAAGCTGCCGGTTATTATTGCATCTGCTTTGACGGAGGTCGAGAGAGAGAGATTGTTGAGGGTGCTTCTAGAGCACAAGGAGGCCATTGCATGGAAGATTATCGACATTAAGGGTATCAACCCTTCGTTCTGCACTCATAAAATCCTCACGGACGATGATTATAGATCTGTCATTCAGCCACAGCGGCGGCTTAATCCGAAGATGCAGGAGGTCGTGAAGAAATAGATTATCAAACTCCTTGATGCGGGGATCATTTTCCCCATTTCTGAAAGTTAGTGGGTTCGTCCAGTCCAAGTGGTTCCTAAAAAGGGTGGCATAACTGTCGTCACCAATGAGAGGAAGGAGCTCATTCCCACTAGGACTGTGACCGATTGGAGAGTCTGCATTGATTACCGCAAACTGAATGATGCCACGAGGAAAGACCACTTTCCTTTACCTTTCATTGATCAGATGCTGGAGCGTTTGGCAGGTCAGCAATACTACTTCTTAGATGGTTTCTCTGGGTACTTTCAGATTCTGATTTCTCCCGATGACCAGGAGAAAACCACATTTACCTGCCCATACGGAACGTTCGCCTATAGACGTATGCCGTTCGGATTGTGTAACGCTCCAGCCACATTTCAGAGGTGCATGGTGGCTATATTTCATGACATGATCGAGGACTCCATGGAGTTGTTCATGGACGATTTTTCTGTGTTTGGGAGCTCTTTTGATCATTGTCTCTCCAACCTTGAGAGGATGTTGGCCCGATGCATTGACACTAACCTACTCCTTAACTGGGAGAAGTGTCACTTCATGGTACGCGAGGGCATCGTTTTGGGGCATCATATTTCGAGTGTGGGGATAGAGGTCGACGGAGCGAAGGTCGAGACCATTTCTAATCTTCCCCCACCCACTTTTGTGAGATCCATCCGGAGTTTTCTGGGTCACGCTGGGTTCTATCACCGGTTCATTAAAGATTTTTCTATGATCGCGAGACACATGACCAAACTTCTGGAGAAGGATGCCCCATTTGTGTTTTCTGAGAAGTGTATCGAGGCGTTTGATCTTTTAAAAGACAAACTCCTTAACGGCCCGATCATGATTGCTCCCGACTGGTCGCTTCCTTTTGAGTTGATGTGTGATGTGAGCGACTTCGCGGTCAGAGCGGTTCTTGGACAGCGGAAGGATAGACACTTCCATCCGATTTACTATGCTAGTCGGACCTTGAATGGTGCACAGGAGAGTTACACCACCACCGAGAAAGAGCTTTTAGCTGTGTTGTTTGCGTTCGATAAATTCAGGTCCTATCTTGTTCTGTCCAAGACGATTGTGTACACGAATCATTCTGTCATTCGTTATCTCTTTAGCAAACAGAATGCTAAGCCGCGTCTTATCCGAAGGATCCTGTTGCTTTAAGAGTTTGATATCGAAATCCGTGATAAAAAGGGGGCCGAGAATGTGGCGGCCGATCATCTTTCACTTTTTGAGGGGGCTGAGTTAGAAGAGCCGGGGTTCAGGATTAATTACGACTTTCCGAAAGAGTGTCTCATGTTTATTTCAGCTCAGGATGAGGGTTTTCCATGGTTCGCTGACTTCGCGAACTATCTTGCGGACGGGTACTACCCGAAGATGTCTTACCAGCAAAAGAAGAAATTCTTTTCTGATGTTAAGTTCTACCTTTGGGACGACCCGTATCTTTTTCGTGTAGGTGCTGACCAGTTAATCAGGAGGTCCGTGGACGCTAAGGAGGGACGGCAGATTCTGAGCCATTGCCATGTTGGACCGACAGGAGGTCACCACAGTGCGAGTTTGACAGCGAAGAATGTATTTGATTGCGGTTTTTATTGGCCTTCGATCTTTAAGGATGCGCACACGTTTGTGAGGAGTTGTGATCGTTGCCAATGTGTCGGCAACATCTCATCGCGAAATGAACTGCCCCAAAATGTTATTCAGGTTTGTGAGGTTTTCGATGTGTGGGGCATTGATTTCATGGGACCGTTTCCATCTTCGCGTGGAAACAAGTACGTACTCATGGTGGTTGACTATGTTTCGAAGTGGGTTGAGGCCAAGGCCTTACCCACGAATGATGCCCAAGTTGTGGTCCGTTTTCTTAAGATCCTCTTTGCTCGTTTTGGTGTCCCGAAGGCGTTACGACGCTATGGGGTCGCCCATCGGCTTGCGACCGCCTACCACCCACAAACTAGTGGACAGGTAGAAGTGAGTAATTAGGGGATCAAACGTATTCTTGAGAAAACGGTTGGTTCGAATCTTCGGGATTGGTCCGACAAGTTAAATGATGCGTTGTGAGCCTTCCGTCCAGCCTACAAAACTCCGACCTGTTCAACACCGTTTCGGATGATTTATGGGAAGGCCTGCCACCTGCCTGTTGAGTTGGAGCACCATGCTTCGTGGGTCCTACAGCGGGTCAATCTGGATATGTCCGCCACGGAAGCTACTCGGTTCCACCAGTTGCACGAGTTAGAGGAGCTGAGAGATCACGCCTTCGCGCAGTCATTTAGGTATAAGGATCGGACGAAGGAACTGCACGATAAGAAGTTGAAGGGGAACAAGCAGTTCAAGTGTGGGGATCTGGTCTTACTGTATAATTCCCGATTGAGGTTATTCCCGGGAAAGTTGAGATCCCGATGGTCGGGACCGTTCACGGTCACTGAGGTTTTCCCGTATGGCGCTATCGAGATAGAGGATAAAGGCAGGAAATTTAAAGTGAACGGTCATAGACTGAAGCACTACATTGGCGAGCCGATAGCTGATCAGACTGTCGAGATATTCTACCTTGACTCGCTCACCGAGACGTAGACGTGCTGGATGCATCACTTGGGAGACTGCCCGAGTTGTAGAGTTTGTATTTCTGTTTTTTGTTGTGCTATCTGTTTATCTATTTTTGTCTATTTCAGGATGTTCCAAAATGAAACCGCTCGTACTCAATCTCCATTCGAGTCGGTCGATTTAAGGGGTGTTCCTTTATTAAAAATATATATATAAATATATAAAAAAAAATAATAATAAAAATAAAAATAAAAAAAATCATAAAAAATAAAAACACAAAAATACGTTTATTTGTTTATGTTTTTGTTTTCCATTTGTACGCCGCTACATGCGAGCGAGATTGAGTTTTACAGGTTATATTAGGCGCATGGTAGCTACGATGGCGTTTTGGAAAAGGTTCTCCCAAGGTTGCGGCCGCGAATGAAATGCTATACGGTCGCTTGGCAACTACTCAGGTGTGAAGATTCTATGCACAAACCAGGGGAGTAACCCGTTCTTTGTTTTAGTCTTGTATACTATATTTTTATTTTCTGTTTTATTTTTATTTTATTTTATTTTATTTTATTTCTTTTCCTTGTTCTCATCGAGGACGATTTCGTTCTAAGTGTGGGGATGGGGTTTATTTTACTTAGTTGTAGAAAAAAATTTTGAAAAAAAAAATTGAAAAATTTGAAGAAAATTGTCCCTTGAAACATGTTTTCTCTACGTTAAACAAGAAATGATATTATTACCGAGTCGTGTTTGTTTTATAACCTCTTGGTGTTTTCAAATATATATATATATATATATATATATATATATATATTAAATAAGAACAGTGTCCATTAGACCCACACATAATGTTTGGTAACCGAACAGTTTAGACTCAGTAATCAATGTGCTGGTAGGCTCAGCCTTTGAGAATGAAAGGGCGGTTTGGTTGTTGACCTAATTGAACCTTTTAAATGGCCTTACTTTAGTGGGAAACATCTTAGGGTTTTGTTTGTTTAACTAAGCCGTAACAGGACTGGATGAAAAGCCGGGTTATACTCAAGCCTCAAGTCATATGATCACCTTTATATAAAAACCTAATTTTTGTATACGTTCTTATATGTATAATCTTATGTATACGTATCTATTCCTGCAAATAGCAGAAGACAGTTTTGCTCGGCCCTCTGTTGCGCGGTGGCGCAGACCTGAGCCTTGATGCAGTCTGTAATATCGTCCAACATGGTGGACTTTTCAAAAAAAGAAAAAAAATGCAAAAAGCCAAAAAAAATTGCAAAAAGCCAAAAGGCAAAGCAACAAGCCAAAAGGCAGAAAAAAAATATTTCAAATAAAAACCACCATGAAGGAAACTACTGTCGGTCGATCAAGGACCAAGCCCGAGTTTATAGGTTGTATATAAGTTAAAAATGTTTTGATCATGTGGCAATAGGTTTAAGTCAATTTGGGGTGGCCCGGCCCGGTAAAACCACAATGGAACGTGGTGAAGTGGAAGAAGGGCTTTTAAGTGTGGGTCCCGCTTAGTCATACAAACTAATCAAATTGTCACGCCTTATTTGCCTCAGTAAGTATTAGGGGCATGGGTTTAAGTGGACAGCAATACCGGCAATCGACCTGATCTAGCTTATTAGGTGAAAGTTTAAAGTTGGAAGAAATATTTGGGTAACGGGTCACTTGTTCTAATACTTTAAAACGAAAAAAAATATAATAATAATAACAATAATAATAAATAAATAAAACCAAGAGTGGTCGGTTAAACTCGGTTATGATCCAGTGTAGTATTCTTTTTCAAGGACGAAAAAGTCTTAAGTGTAGGGATGTTTGATTTGATGTAAAACTCACTTATTTTCCGCACCTTTTATCTACGTATTATATTATATTTTATGTATTTTAACTTGTTTTATATAGGTTTTACATAATCTTATTCATATTGTAGGATATGGGTTACAAGGAAGAAAAACCGAGCTTCTTAAGCATTTTACGGGCCTTTTACACATAGAATTTCAAGAAACAACTCAAGGCCCGGCCCGATTACATGTTGTACAAGCCCAAGTTTTATACTAATTATAATATAAAAAAATAAACCCTAAGGCCCCCCTATTGAGTTCCGATCGTCACCTGGGCAGGAAGAAAAGGAGAGAAAAAAGCTTGTGTCGGCGAGGGTTCTTGGTGTGGTGTCGGCTAAGGAAGGAAGAAGAGGCAAGGAACAAGGCTCGGGATCGTTTACCATCAGATTATTGCAGCAAAGGGCAGCCTGAATCACTCCATATCCTTTCATCTATTTCATTGTTCATAAACTTGATTTTCTTGTGCAATTGATTACATAGTTTTGCAATTGCTTGAGATATTGACTTGTTTATGATTTGTATTGCTCATTAAATGATTGAATTGATGTTTGGAATGAGTTATATAATGTTTTTATTGAGTGTTCATGGCTGTGCAAATATGATTAGAGGCTAATCTTGTCGGTTCTACCTAGGAATGATGATTATTTTTAGGTTTTGATGAGTTTATTGGATTGTTTGATTGATAGATGTTAATTGTTATTGTAAAGTTTGATTTAGATATGAAATAGGTTGTGTTTAGTGACTGGAAATTATATCAATTATTGCTTAAACCCCTTGCGTTGGTTGATTAGTTTTGTATTGATTGATCGGTGCTTGTTCGATTATAGACTTTGTGTTTAGGGTTTGTTTGCGGTAGGTACAACCGTAGGGTTTTGTTGCGTATTTATTTGGTTAAAGTACAGCGGTTAGGAACCTTCTTAGAGACCAAGAGGTGATAAGAAGTTAGGGTCGTTTCATTACCGTTGCATGCTAGAATAAGGATTGCGCGAGAGCGAGTTCGTTTCTGGTCCGGTTTAGGTGTTTTGAGCATCTAGTTAATCTATTTGGTTAAGTTGAATTGTTCCTCTATCCTTCGTTGTGTAGTATTTATTACCGTTAGGGTCAAGTGTTGGTGAGACCGAGAGGTGAGTCAACATTAGAACACGTTAACGATTTTTTCCCGGTTTAGTTGTTTTAGCCGATTTTGAGTAGTTTAAGCTTGTTGAGTGAGACCGAGAGGTAATCCAGTGAGCCGAGCGATCCTTAGTCGTGTCATCTTTAGGAGCCAATGTCTTGATATCATCCAATCCACTTACTTGTTAGGCCTACAATTTGATTCAGACCTAGGTAGACGTTTTTCTCCATCCGAAGTTAACAAAGTTAGTTCCCCGTTAAGTTTTCTAATTTTGGTAACTTTTGTCAGTCAGTCCAGTTAGTCCAGTTAAGTCATTAAAAATCAAAAATTAATTAAATATTATTCTTAGGTAGGTCTTGTCTAGGGTTAGTGATCGTTAGCATCCTTACGTGTCTTCGTGTTCGATACTCGGACTTCCTAGGTTTATACTACTTGTGACTGGTACACTTGCCAGTTGTGTGTGGTTTAGGATTTTCGTTTTATATTTAAAGCTTAGTTGTGAGTGTCATTCTTTTAGAGATATCCGACACACATCACCAAGTAACATGATGTAACATAAAGTGTACATCTTATTGCATCAAATTACCTTCATATTTATCCCGAACTTCATGCAAATTCATTGTTTTAGGTACTTTTTTGAGTTATTTGTGAATTTGCAGGTCCGGGCGCCCGCCTGACCAAGAAAACATGAAAAGGGGGCGTTTCGGGGACAAAATAAGCATTCTGCCAGACCTGCACAACCATGCTTGCCAGTGCCGGAGCCAGTGCCGACCCCGCACGACCATGCTTGCCAGTGCCGGAACCAGTGCCGCAAGAATTCAAAAGTGCACGACCGTGCATGGTCGTGCGGATGCCCGTGCATGACCTGCATGGCCGTGCGGGCCCGTGCCGATGACCGTGCTAGAACAAAGAAATCTGACTTTTTGGTCAGATTAAAGCCAATGGTTGACTTTCCACAAATAGGCACGGTCGTGCAAGCCCGTGCAAGTGCCCGTGCCAGACGTCCAGACAGCATATATACACATCCATTATCCTCATTTTGGGTGTGTGGAGTCTTAGGGATTTTCTCTCAATCAAGTGCAGAAATTTTAGGGGATTCTTGGAGGCTTCCACCAACATAAGATTCATCATTCCATCCTTCAATCCTTTCTTGATTTTGGTTTTCATTTCTATGTTTAAGAGCATGTTTTGTAAGCTTATTTTTAGATTGATTGTAGTTGTATTAAGCCTTATGGGCTAAGACCTTTACTATCTAGACATTGTTGAAGCTTTTACTATTGTGATTTTTATCTATGTATGGTTATGGTAATTTGGTTTTCTTTCAAGGAAATGTTGAAGTTATGAGTTGATATTGATGGTGTTCATGCTTGTTAGAATTGCATACCTTGTTAGTCTTACAAATGTTTAGGCATTCATGTTGGAAAACTATGTTCTAGATGTTTGTTTGTAAACTTTGAATGTTCATGTTTTCTTTGTTTACATTGCTAAGTTAGGAATGGCTAGTAAAGATTAGTTTGGTTATAATATTATTGATGAGCATGAAACCCTACACTTGATATTTAGAAGAAATGATTTTTGAAATTGTGAAATAGTTTTAACTAAGCAACACTGTTTTTGGTGATCTCATAAGAGATATGATAAGATTATCCAATTATAAGCTTTGAAGAAGGTTAAAAGTTTTTGGATAGAAATAGTATCCAACCGATGGGAAGTGATAGAAAACTGTTTAAGATAACTAACCCATGGATTATAAGTTCAAAAGGCTTTAAGTACAGTCATTGGCACTGTATGGTAGCTTTCCATAATCTGTAGTTGTCATATGTGATATAAATCTAAATCTACAAAGTCTGATGTGGTGAACCATTAGAAGATAAGGTATGCTCTCTAGCATATCTCTCCGAATGATAGGCAGAAAGGCAATCATACACGAGCCTGTTGGTGTTTCTGGTCTAACAAAATATTAACTAAGTATTTGAGCAGATATAAAGTATTGCTATATAGCAAATTTATCAAAAGCAAAGAAAAAGAAAGTTATTGACAAATATAAAAGGATCAAAAAAAAATATTATAAAGAAATAAGTTGTCTGATTTCATAACTTGAGGGGCACTAAGAGAACTACAGGGGTGGGGCATCCAAATAAGTCCTAAATACCCTGAATGTAAGGCATGTAAGTCCGGATGGCATGTAAGTCCAACGTTCAACCTTAAAGTCAATTATCTAAACAATTATATATATATATATAAATAAATCAACTGCTCACTATACGAAAAGCAATTTTGACGAGGGCATCAGGGGGTCGAAGTCAATTCGGGGTGATTTGGAGAAAGCTAAATAAGCTTTGAGAAGATATTAGAAGCAACCTGAAAATATAGTGATAACCATTCCTGATTTGTGCTCTAATTGAATCCTAAATGTATCACAGAAAGCAATGACCATTATGCTAAGTGTACCTGCTGTCAACCTGACTCAAGTTATAATAACACTGACCATGAAGTAGTGTGATCTTGCCTTAAATAGTCTGATCCCATGTTGAGATCTTTCTATGAAATTGTTTTCAATAGAATATTCCACTTGAATTTTATCTCTTATTTCACCTTAAACAAATTGCTTATTTCAACTCACTATTATGAAATGATTATCCTTTATGAAAAGTTGAAATCTGAGCAGAGAACATGAGTGATCATGTCTGAAATTTATGGCATAACAGTTGTGATTACCAAACTGTACTGAAAAATCAACTAAGTGTGTCGAGCAATGAAACTGTGCTTGCGTGTGCTACATTGTTTCGAGCATA
The DNA here is from genome assembly GCF_021521415.1 of Bidens hawaiensis. NCBI lineage: Eukaryota > Viridiplantae > Streptophyta > Magnoliopsida > Asterales > Asteraceae > Bidens > Bidens hawaiensis. The sequence goes on from NW_027496484.1 coordinate 24,392, forward strand.
CTACGTGCCTTGTATGATTCATCCTATGTGTTTCGAGCACGAATACATATTTGGTTGTTAGACCTAAGTTTTCGAGCACAAAAGAATGAAGGATAAATTGCTAAGTGATTCGAGCATAGCTGTGTGCTAGATACTTAAGGTTGAGAATTCGAGCTTAGGAACTCAATAGATCAATTTGTTAAGGAGTTCGAGCAACCTTGTATGCTAGACCCTCAGGTTGTGTGTTCGAGTACAGGCTTAAAAAGGATTCAATCTGCTAAGGCTTTCGAGCACAAGGGTACATCGAGCACATTGTCCGGTAGTAATCTAAGTGGGTCGAGCAGAGGGCACAACACTGCTAAGAATGCATCTCGAGCATAGGTTATTGTCATGATAGATTTCTAAGTGTCTCGAGCATGATGCAGTATCAAGTAGGGTTAGCTTACGGGTGTCTCAGGCATATACATTTTGAAATAAAGTTTAAGTACATCCGAGAAAACTACCTCTCGAGTATGACTCAATACTCGAGCAAGTAATATGATCAAACATTTAGCTAAGGCATCGAGCACAAGTCTGTTCGAGCACACTGTCTCGAGTATACTAGTGCTCAAGAGCATTACATTCCTAGTACGTCGAGCAAGGGTTGTACTATGTACTCGAGTACAGTGGGAGACAGCTGTTCATTTGGCTATATGCTCGAGCAAGGGAGGTACATCAAATTTTAATTAAATGACACATGTCGTGCACTAGACGACAAAACGAGGTACTGTACCACCCAAACGTTAGGTATAAAAAGGGGACTTAGAAACTTTTAAACATATTTCTTCCTCTCTTAACCCTAGACGAAAACCCCTCTTGCTCGTGCTTTCCCTGCTCACTCGAATACTCATTTACCTGCTCGATTATACTTCGAATACAGCCATTAGCACTGTTTCAACTTCGGTAAGACATCGTTATTTAATAATCGTCACACCGATTTCGAAATTAGGGTTTCTAATTGATTTACGGACTAATTGTTTACTTGTTTTTGCAGGTACGCATATTACTACGAAACAGGTTATTGAAGAGATTATTATCATCAACATATCTTCGAAAATTAGTTTTGCAACTTTGTATACTGACATATTGTTTATTTTGCATAACTGATGGCCTTAAAATTTGAGAAAAGGCACAATATGTGCGCTCAGTTAGAGATTGATGATGATAAGAGAGAGTTGGAACATATGATAAATTTTCTAAGAAACTCCAACTTAAGAGTAGCCCTTACAGAGAACCCCACAATTTACAGGAATCATATCTCGGATTTTTGGGGGTCAGCTACTTATGTCAATGACGTTAATGGGAAGAGGATTGAGGCCTCTGTCCAAAATCATGATGTTGAGATTACAAAAGCCTCAATAAGAGATGCGTTGGACTTAAATGATAATTTTGATGCTCAGCCATCCTACTCGGTCCCAAGATTGTTAAGAGTCTTTGACGAGACTATAGGCTACCAAGGAGGTGTAAAGGAGGGACAGTTCCAGAAGGGAAGTTTTTCACTAATCTACCGTTTCCTGATCCATCACGTCATCCAGTCCTTATCTCCAAGGAGAGGGACTTGGACATTATTGAGTAGAGAGCTCGGGCCTCTCACAGTGGCCATATTATACCAACAGGCCTTCAATATATCAAGATTTATCTTCCAAGGGTTGGTGTCAAATGCAGAAAAGGAAGCCAATCAGAGGTTTCTTATGTATCCAAGGTTCCTGCAAATTCTAATAAGCCGTTTGTTGCCAGATCTTCTAAGATCAGGGGAGATTTTGAGATTACAAGATCTCAATATCTGCAAAATAATGAAAGATGCAAAAAGAAAGTTTGCAGATAATGATGATTGGGATGTCCTCCCATGGTTGCTAGTGCCAGCTCTAGGTGCTATTGATGTACCTAGAACCCCTGGGAATAGTGATGATGAAGAGGATGATGATGTATATGATGATAGTGCAGATGATGAAAATGATCAGAACGGTGATGGGGACAATGGTCCAGAGGGTGAGAATGCCATGGTTATGGGTATTAATGATGATACACAAGAAGTTGTTGAGGGTAATGTGCCTATGATTGAACAATCTACTCAGGAAAGAGATGCTGCAGAATTGGAGGTGAATGAAGAAAGTAATGAGCCAGTTGACGGTGGAGCTACAGAGGCTATGGATGACGATGTATTTGTAGCAAATGTCGTATCAAATATTGCTGATACCATTAATAAGATAACTCCACCAGACTCACCACCACCTAGGGTTTACAATGATGACACAGACTCCATTGAGCTTGATGATGTAAATGACAATGTTCCTTCCTCACCTACTACAACTGAACCTGCCTTATCTGATACTGAACCAATCAATGACACTCATGTCCCTTCACCACCAACATTATCACTTACTGTACCTATCATCACCACACCTATTTCCCAACCTGCCCAACCTGAACAAGATACACATCTTCAAACCCCACCATCCTCCCCATTACAAGAAACACATGCTACTACCACTACTCAACCAAGACAATCAATTCCCACAGAACCTGAGCCTTATAATGTCCCATTCTCCAGAAACTGCTGAGTCAGAACCCTTTTCTGAACCTGCCCCGAAGCCAACTCGAGAAACCCCACCTTCAAACCCGAATCTGTATGACATTATCTATGAAAATGCCAAGCTTGAATTCGAAAATATTATGCTGAAGGAGAAGAATGTTGTTTTGGAATCCAGAAACAAAGCTTTGGAGGCTGCTTTGAATGAAGCGTTATTGAAAATTCAAACCTTAGAGGGGCATCCTAAGGTTGAGAAGACCTCAGATGCACCAAAACAGGGGGAGAAACATGAGGAAGCAGAAGGATTAAAGGTGATTGGTGATTTATATGCCAACTCTCATGAAGAGGTTGTGGATGTTGGACCATCAGATGCACTAAACATGATAAATCAAGCATATGAATATGGAGATTCTGATGATAAGGGGGAGAATGATAGTGAAGATGAAACTGAAGAAGGCAAGTTGAGAAGGAAACAAAAAGGGAAAGGGATTGCGTATACAGATGATGATTTACATCCCAAGTCCCAACACAAAGCTCAATCTGGTGATGACATACTTCTTAAGGAAAAGGTAATTAATCCTGATTTGCAGAAGTTGAATCAGTAAAGACTGCCATAAGACTGATGAATGAAGATTTGGAGTCCTTGAATCAAGAAAATGAGGAGGAAATTCCTCAAGAAGTCCTTGAAACACTGATCAAAATGAAAGAAAAGGATGAGGAGAATGAGAAAATGACAAAGGAGGCAGATGAGGCAATCAAGGCCACACTGGATGCTCTAAAAGCAAAACTGAATGTTGATGAACAATAGCATACACAAACTGAAGAACCAGTGATAACTGAGCCTATAGAGCCTATGGTAATTGAACCTGAACAATCTGAAACTGAACCTGCCAATCCTGAGATGGAGACTGAAAAAGAACAAGAACTTGGATTAGGTCCAGTTTATAAAGAAGAGGATGAGACTATTGAAATATCTGCCAGCACAATGGTAAAACTGGTTATAATGAAGGATTTGATAGACATTTTAAACAAACCAGAAGGGCATCATCCTGAAATAGTAATGGCAGCAAGAAAGGCACAAAAAGACTTTATTGATATGAGCAAAGAAAGGGAACCAGTAGTTGAAGAGCCTGAAGACACCACTAAACCAATCATAAATGAAGTTGATGAAGAAGTTGAAAGCATTCATGAAAAGGAGCCAATCACAGAAGAGATCTTTGATGAAGAGCCAAGATCTAATGAACCTGTTGTTGAAGAAATGGTTGATAAAGAGCCGGAAATTGAAATGACACAACCTACCACACCAATCCCATCCAAACTATCTGAATCTTTTGAATCCTCTGAACAGTCTGAACCAGAACCTGAAGCAAAAGAATCACTGAAAAGAAAAGAAACAGCTGAGATTGAAACACCTAAGTCTAAAAGGCAGAAATCAGTGAAGGTGATGGTGTACAAGAGAAGATTGGATAAGCTTGCAGAAAGGAAAAGGGCTAAATCGATGAAGATGGAAGGGCCAATGATTGGAGCACTCCACAACCTTGAAGAAACAATTGATATAAATGATGAAAGTGAAGGAGAGATGAAAGATGTTGAGAAAGAAAATGAAGGCAGAGATCACTTAATAAGCCTTGACTATGACTTGAAATATCTTCAAAGACTATCAAAAGAAGACATAGCCAAAGAAGCTGAAGGGTGGAGAATGAGGAAATCAAAAAAGAGAACTTTTGATTAAGGCTGGTCACAAGCCTGCATTCCTAAACTTGCAATCCTTTAACACAATAGACAGACTTTACAAAGATGCTCTTGTGGATGACATCTCAGATTATGTGGAAAAAGGTAACTAAGAAGAAGGAAGAGGGAGAAAAAGTGTTGAAAGAGTCAGATAGCAGCAGAAGAAGAACTAAAAAGAAAGCCAGTGATGAAACATTAAAGGCAAAACATAATGACATAAAGTTTCTTCAATTATATGGCTACAGCTATGAGTTCTTGATAAATCTTTCTGTTGAAGATCTAAAAAGAAAAATTCAACTGGTAAAAGATTCTCCCAAAGATCAGAAAAGTCAAGAAGAATATGTGATAGAACAGGAATTAAGGATGAGATTGCAGAAGGAAAGAGATGAGGCTAAGAAGAAAGAAGAGGATGTGAAAAAGTGGTTTGAAGACCCTCAAAGGGTACAAACATTGAAGAAGACTGTAATGGAAAAGGGAATGACAGAAGAGCAGTTCCAAAACATGCCTCATGAACACTTGATAGACATATACAATAGAGAGCAGAAACTGTATTTGGAGACCTAAAGAAGACTGCAAGAGGCCAAGCAGAAAGCAAAGGAAGAAGTTAGAGATGAAATGATGAGTGCCTTGCACAAAAAGGGAAGCAAAATGTCAAGATTAGTAGTACAAACTGATGAAACAATCAGACAATGGTATGAAGAGGCTGGGCTACATCAGACAAAGACAAACACTCAAGGAAGCTCGAGCCGAACCCCAAGGTCTGAGATTGTGAGGCCTGAGCAACCAAGAAATTTAAATCTGCCCACACATCTCTTCTATGATAAAAGATCAAAGACCTTGAGGGTTGTCACTGAAGACAAGGAAGAAACTCTTATCATCTTTAGAGATGATCTAAGAAAATTTTCAAAAGAACAATTAAAGAAGATGGCTACCCTGGAACTTCATGACAATCAAAACAAAAGTCAGATGGCAGGGCAACAAAGAAACGATCTTTCTAAATTCATCAAAGAGAAACAGAAAGGGGCTTCCCATTTCTAAACCAAAGAAGAAAAGAGATACGGAGTCAGGTAGAGAGGGACAAAAGAAATAAAAGGATTAATGAAGTTCACACTCTTAAACTCTCTCTCTATCTCTCTCTTTGACTCCAACAGAAAGAAAACTCAAGCAAGCAGCTCACATGGCAAAAGGAATACCTTAAAGGAGTGCTTAGCTATGAGGGAAGAGATGAAAGAACCAAATTCGGTGGTTCAGATTAATGGAAGAATTGCCTTCATCACCTACAACCAGCACAACGACTCAATTTCTTTCATAAATGAGTCGGGAATACCTGTTGCTGTAATCAGGAATGATAAGGATCTTCAATTTATGCATCCTCAAGATCTCTAAGATTTAATTGATGCAGAATTTCCAATAGACTCCTCTGATGCTGTGGATCTTGATATGATTAAACAGAAAGCAGCCCATGTCAAACAAATGAAAGAAAAATCTGACACAAGGAGCAGGAGGAGGAGATAACAGAATGGATCTTAATGAAGATTAATTTTATTTCTGTTTATCTTTTAATTTTTGTTTAAGTTGTATTTTGATGTAAAAAAACTTTAATGTGTAATGCCCAAGAGATAGAATTCATATTTATGTAATGAAATGACATGTTCTTGAATGATATATCTTTGATGTCTGATACATGTGTAACTCTATGCAGGTATGTTTTGGTGCATCTAAGATTGTTCCAATCTAGGGGAGATTGTTGGGTTGGATTTTTGATAAGGAAGATTGGAATCTTCTCAACCTCCTCAGAAAATGGCTAAGCATGGACTTCGAGCAAGCCTAGACAATCGAGCATGGTTTTACTACTTCGAGCAAGGTCTTCAGAACCTTAAATGGTTGATTCTTCTAAGTGTTAAGGCTTCGAGCAAGCTACACTTCAACGAGCAAGAGTATTCTTCTATCGAGCATGGATTGCCAATCGAGCAAACAGTTTGATCATACAAGTTTTAACCAAGTGTTACGAGCACAGGATGATCGAGCACATGGGGACAAGCATGGATGCAACAAAAGGATGTCACGTGATCAAAGCAAGGACTTCGAACACAGTTTAGTTCCCCGAGCAAGATTTACATCAGAGCATGCTAAAGATTGCTGAATAAGTGAAGACTGAAGACATCAAGAAAAATGAGCTTGCTCGATGGACTAGTTCAAGCAAAGCATGGATTAGTCAAGAGGAATGAAGCCTGCTGGAAGAGAATATCTTCACTGAGGATATTCTAAGCAAAGTATGCTCGAGGACAATCATCAAGCATACCTTGCGTAGTGAGTCTTCTCGAGTAAGATTGTTATCTTGCTCGAGGACTTAACACTTGTATTATTTTTTTCTTTCATTATGTAATGATTAGGAACTTCTAGAAGGAATGCCAGGGTTTATAAATAGGGTCCTAGGTTTCCATTTAGGGCACGGATAATGACGCACGCAATACGAGAAACATTCCAAAAAGAATATTCTATTTGTTTCCTCGTACAGCCGTCACCGCCGTCATACACGAAACCCTAGACATTCCTTTCACTGTTGTATTAAATGATATAATAAATGCAGGGAATCTTTGTCTTTGATTGTGTTCTATTGATTATTTATTCTCGTTTCGTGTCCGATATATTACATCTTCTTTACCACTCGTTGGATATCCAGATTCCGCCGGGATATCCAATAGGCCTTTGAGTTACATAGTCGTCGTGTTCTTGTCAACCTATTTTTTAGGTTTCACCCGACTCACGGGCCTGACACTGCTCATGAAAAAAGCTTGGTTCACGAGCTTGCTGTTGCTCGTGCTTTTGTTGAAGATGAACGAAACAATATGGAAGCATACAACAAAGAATTGTATGAGGAACAAAACAAGGTTAGTGAAGAGAGAAATTCACTTGTTGAGGAAGGTTGGGAGGAAGAAGATGATTGTAATAGGCTTGAAGATGATAAGCTGAAGCTTCCCAGAGCTTTCTTCCGAAGCTACTATCTCTGCTCTTCAGTGGAAAGTTGATGAGCTTCTTTCTAAGAGGTGTTTTGCTATTCGAACGGGGTTTCCCTCATGCTGTCTCATATCTCCTACACATGGGTGAGTTTAATTCTTTCATTGGTGAAGCTTATACTAGAGCCATTGCTCATGGTCGACACCATGGTTTGTCGATTGGGTTTGAGGCTGGTAGGGCCGGTTGTTCCCTTGAGGAGCTTCCAGCATGCAAGCCTCATGTTGCTGAGGACTTCATTGCTGCTGCTGGGAAATGGAACTAATGACCTTCCCTACCTTAATGTTGTCGCTCGATGATATAATTAGCCCTTGTCGGTTTTTCAAAGATCGAGCTGGAAGGTCTTAAGAAGGAAGTTTCTTAGCAAGTTATTGAAGCTATGGTGAACAAGGGTATGGAGAAGGCTGCCTATGATTAGAAAGATCAAAGGAATGTGGATGATGATGGAAAGACTAATGCAGAAGCACCTGCCACTAAAGTTCCATATAACCAGCCTTCTAGTGATGTGATGGGGAAGTTGAGGTTACTCCTTCCCCCACTTCTGATGTTAAGCTTTGATGTATAAGAATTTATACATCTTTTCGGCACTAAAATATCTCCAAATAAGCGTAATATCGGCAATTATATTTGAAAAATAACCACTAACATTTATAATTTCTATCTATAAGTAAATATAGCCTTTAGGAATAAAATAAGTTGATATACGAAAAAAACGGAGAAATAAATGTACAAATGTGAACAAACATAAACGAACACAGACAAACAAATATAAACGAATATAAATAAACATACTTAAATGAACGCAAATGAGAAATTATAAAGCATTAAGATAATTCATTCAATATTTCATACAAAAATGAACATAACCAAAAATAAATATACCAAAATAAATACATGTACATTAAAGACTTAATTACAATAAATTAAATTAAAGAAGTATATTTAAAATATTAGAAACGACTAATATATATATATATAACGTGATTCTCAAAATATCCCTCCCCTATATATATATATATATATATATATATATATATATGAGAATCACGTTGAGTTTTAAGAACTTAAGAACTCAATTCTATGCCACACATTTAATTAAATGGATTGGAATATGTGGTTGAGATTAAATCTAGCAAAAAAGTCAAAGTAGGATAGAGAATAAATATGTAAGTGGTTACACTAACTTTTACGTCCGTTACACATGTGTAAAAAGTCGACTCGGTGCGTAAAAAATTCTGTAATTTTTTTATGTGTATGTAACTTACATATATTACGCATGTGTAAAAAAAATTCGAAAAAAAAAATCGTTACACTGAGTCTTTCGAGTTCTTAAAACTCAAAGGGGTTCTTAATTGAAATCTCCTCTATATATATATATATACACACACACACACACACACATATATATATATATGAAAAATTCAGAAAATAGCCCCTTTTAAAGAGAGAAGTCCTAAAATAGCCCTTTTTTGTTTATTATTTTCAAGAATTTATACTTGGGAGACACATTGGGAAAAGATATATATTATGAGGGCGCATTTCAAAGTTTTAAAGATACGTAGGGAGCAGACAAATATGGGAAAATATTGATGGGAAAGCCCAAATTATTTTAAAATATTGATGAAAAAGTTCATATTTTTTTCTTAAATTTTCTTCTCAAAATACAGTCTCTTAAGACTGTTTTTTTATGTTTCCCACCTGGGCAGTACATATTTTCAAATTCTAGGAAAATGGGTTTTTTAAAATTCGTCTTGTGAGACGCATTTCAAAGACATTTGTTTTTAAAAGACGAGATTATTGTATTTCTTCAAAATAATCCTCTTCTTCTTCTTCTTTCATCCTTCATGTTACACACACACACTTATACATACATACATATACATACATATATATGTGTGTGTATATATATTTCGTACATATATATATATATATATATATATATATATGTTTGTATAAGAAACTTATACATACATACATATATACATATACGTATATACATACATACATACACACATACATATATATATATATATATATATATATTATATATAAGAATCTTATGCATGCATATATACATACATATATATATGTATGTATGTATATGTAGTATATGCATATATGTATATATGTATAAGAGTGTGTGTGTGTAACATGAAGGATGGAAGAAGAAGATTATTTTGAAGAAATACAAAAATATAGTCTCTTAAGAACAAATGTCTCTGAAATGCGTCTCTCAACACGAATTTTAAAAAGCCATTTTCCTATAATTTAAAAACATGTACGCCCCAGGTAGGAAACATAAAAAAACAATCTTGGGAAACTGCATTTTGAGAAAAAAAAGTAAGAGAAAATATGAACTTTTCCATCAACATTTTAAAATAATTTGTACTTTCCCATCAATATTTTCCCATATTTGGTCTGCTCCCTACATTTATTTAAATCATTGGCTTGCTCCCTCATGATATATATATTTTCCCAATGTGTCTCCCAAGTACAAATTATTATAAACAATCAACAAAAAAAAGGCTATTTTGAAACTTCTCTCTTTAAAATGGGCTATTTTAAGAATTTTCCCTATATATATATATATATATATATATATATATGATTAGTTTCATTACAGACATCAAAAAAACTTAAGAACTTTGAGAACTCTTAATAAACAAAAGTGTTTTTGAATTTTTTTTTTTTACATATTATTATTGTTAAAGAGTAGTTTTATCATATTTTTAAAACAAATTTTTGATTACATATGTAAATCACAAGATTACACGTGTGCAATCTTTATGCAATAACAAATTTATATATGTGTAAACAAATCATAGATATGTGTAAAAACTAATTGTCATAATTGTAATAGTAAACATAAATATAAAAAGTGATAAACCTATACTCAAATAACATTAATATACAAAATATTTTTTAAAAAAATGTTAGTTATTAAGAGTTCCTTCAAGTTTTTAATTAATTTAGAAGTTTTTACATATTTTCCCTCCTTAGGCATTATTAATTACATATTTCCCCAATGCTAAAACTTAATTACATATTTCCCCTTTGAACATCAAATTACTAGTTTACCCTTTTTCTACTTTTATACCCACAATTGAAAATTTGAAACATCATCTCCTTCAATCAGTTCACAACACAATTAATGCCGGTGTCTTCTTTCTTCACACGAAGTCCAGCCTCCTCGACTCAAACGGCATCGTCATCGGCTTCTTCAATCTTCATCATTCGATTTTGATAACCGGTGTGGCTCGTCGTTCAATTTTACCCAGCCCATAGAATTTAAACTAAGCTTTATGCTCTCTGTTTTAATTAATATTATGTGTTGTTCGTGGGGATTTCATTGGTGTTGGAACAATGAATTAACTTGAAGAACCTCACATTGAAAAAAAAAACTAATAAAAAATTTAGTAAGAGTATGTATCGACATTCATATTGAGCTATAGTTACACCTTATTGTTTTTATCTTTATCACAGTTAAGCTATAATTTTAGCTACTTTGTTTACTTTTTGATCTAAGAATGGAGTGACATGGTAAGTAGTTTACTCTTCTTTAAGAGAAAGAATGGATAGTCTGTTTGGTTTGTTTGTAAAAATGTTATATATATTGTATAATTAAATTTGTAAAAAATGTTATATATATGTTTTAGTGTAGTGAAATATATAAAAAAGATACTTTAGTAAAATTAATGGTAAAATAGTCATTTACTAAGTTAATTTTAATGAAAGGGGTAAATATGTAATATACTTGTCTTAAGAAGGGGAAATATGTAATTAAATCTTAGCATTTAGGGAAATATGTAATTAAAGAACTTAAGGAGAGAAAATATGTAAACGCCTCATTAATTTAAGAGTTCTATAATGATACTCATTCTATATGCATATATATATATATATATAGGTGAGATCATAAAAAATACTCCTTTTAATGAGAAAACTTAAAAACTCTAAAGAATTATTTTTAATATTTTTAAAAACAAATTTTCATTATTCTTATATGTTGATATTGTTCAAAAAAACAAAAAAACCAACAAAAAAAACCCTCGTCGGCGTAGTACATATGTGTAAGAGTGTGCATTACATATATGCAAAAATGTTGTATTGCATAAAATACAACACTATTGCACATATTTGATACATACTATTGTATATATGGAATATAAGACTAATGCACACATCGAATACACACATTAATATGTATGTGTATAATAGAACACTAATACACATGTGCACTATAACGACTTTTATTTTATTTTTCTTTATATTTTTTGTATATAATACAATACTAGTGCACATATACAATACACAAGTATTGAATATATGCAATTACACACCTTTGAACATAAAAATACATAGTATTAAACGTGTAATATAACAGTATCGCACAGTAATATGTATGCGTATTATAACTTTTTTTTTAAATTTTTTTCCGGTGAAGAGTAAATTTGAAAATATTTTTTTATTTTTTATTAAAATAATTTTTTAAAAGATTTTAAGTTTTTTCTTTAAGGAAGAGTTTTTTTTATTGATTCTCTCCCTATATATACACACACACACAAACATTGGGGACTGATAATTTGAGAACCTAGTTGAGTTTTAAGAACTTTAAGAACTTCATTCTTAACCACAAATTTTATTAAATAGGTTAGATTATTTGGTTGAGATTAAGGTTGTGTTGTTTTGCTTAAAAGGTCTGCAAGGGACTTACGTTTGCAGGCGTGCAGAAATAAGTTTCAGAAGACTATTTGTTTTGTTATAAAAAAAGATCTAAAAAATGCTTTTATGGTCTTAAAAAATAAGCTATTGCTCAACTTCTTCATACTTCTTAACATCCTACCAATAGCGAATGTCCAAGACCACCACCACCCACCGTCCGCTGCCACCACCCACCACCACCACCCACATTCCGGCACCACCATCACACCCACCACCACCACTAACCATCACCACCTCCACCCACCGTCGGCCACAACCATCGTCCACTACCACCAACCACCACCACCACCGTCCACCACCATCACCTACCTTCTGCCACTACCACCACCCACCACAGCCGTCCATCACCACCACCCACCGTCCACCACCTGCCATAATCGTTTGCCACAAATAGTGCCTACATACATAACAAATAGTGCCTACACAGATAACAAACATAATATCCTACACAACAAAACAAGAAATCCTACACAAAATTCAAATATATCTGCATCTATACACAATAATCAAGTTCCCTACACAACATAAACATGCCATACATAATATATAGATCATAAATTGTTTTCTACACCACACAAAACATACACGACATAATAAACAGATTATATCATACACAATAAATAAATTATGTCATACACAACCCAAAAGTTCCATACACAATGCATAAACAAATTAACCTACACCACTAATATATGTCCTATCCAACATAATAGTTACAATAAGATATCAATTGTTTTTAATCTACACTAAAAAGTTTTATTTAGTGTAGAAAATAAGTTAGTTGTGTATGTAAATATAAAATATGCCTACAACGGGTAACTGTTGTAGTGTAGGCATTGTATTTTAATGTAAGATTATTCAAAAATATATATTTCACGATGTATATAGATTAAACAAAGTTAGCTTGAAAAATGTATAAGTAAATAAAACCATATTCTTACCTAAATATATACAAAATCAATTTCCTTAAATAGAAAAAAAAAAGCTTGAAAAAGGGGAACTAATAATTGATGATGAAATCGAGAGAATTTTGTTTGTAAAGGACAAATGCATTTAATTTTAAGCCCATAATCAAATTACAAATTTATCATTTTTACTTAAAAAGATCTTACAATAGTGTTTTAGTAATTACAATATTGTCATTTCTATTATACATCATTGATAACATGTAATTAATAGTTCAGATTGATTTGTTACATTTATCGCTGTAGTTTCATTTCTATCATAAACCATCTCATATATATATATATATATGGGAGCTTCTAAATGAGAATCACTTGGAGGTTTAAGAACTCGAAAGAACTCAACATAACAATTTAATTTTTTGAATTTTTTTATACATGCGTAATATATGTAGGTTACATATACGTAAAAAAATTACAAAATTTTTTACGCACCGAGTCGACGTATTACATATATGTAATGGACGTTTAAAGTTGTGTAATCACATGTGTAACAGAATTTTTTTACGCACCGAGTCGACTAAGCTTATTATAGCTAAAAATAATTTAATTCCAAAACTAAAAGTTTATTCGGGTTGACCCAAAATTTATTAATCAAACCCGAGAACCAACCCAAATTACTTCGGTTCGGGTTCGGGTTTGGGTTAGTCTTTTCTCAGGTTCGGGTCGGGTTAGTTCGGGTTCGGATACGGGTTTTTTCGGGTTGGGTTTCGGATTCCGGGTAAAACTTACGGCCCTAAAACAATGTGTCTAGAAGGTATGGGAGTGGCAGTAGAAAACAAATCCGTTGAAATGGAGAAGATCGAAAACGGGCAACCGGCGGCAATCAGAGACGAACATCAGATGGTTTGCAAGCGCTGTAAAATCACGTTTACTCCATCTTCAAACAACTCTTCTGCTTGCCGCTTCCATCCCTCTTTCTTCGTTTGCCGGCGTCACGACGATCAGAAAAGGTATCTCTATCCGACCAATTCGATTAGGCCGGGTTTTCTTCTTTTGTCTTCATAACAACCTAATTGCTGCTGAATTTGAGCTTTTAAGTTAATTGTTGTTAGGGTTAGTGGGAAATCAAATCGATGATGATAAATAGATCGATCATATATGCTTATCAACTCATACTTTTATCTCCACTAGGTCAAAAAGGTTGTGTTAGCAAGCCCAAAATGATTTTTTCAAAACCACCTTCTAAACTGCGTATGTATAAAGTTTTGTAGTGGATGGTTTTGTAATCTTATTTACCACCAACATAGAAAAAATGATACCCGTTTGACCCCCACCAAATAGTTAACTTGGTAGCAAACCCGCACTTTTGCACCATTAGATACTACCGGAAGTTGTTAACTTAAGTTAGGTTATAAAGGTGAAATACTAATTAGAGGTTTAGCCCAGATGAAAGCTGTGCCTCTATTTACGGGTAGTTTTTTTATGTTCATGTTTTTGAAGGTACTATGAACTTGGACCAGATGATCCACCCTATGCTGCCAAGTTTTATGATTGTTGTGGAGCCGAGGAACCCGAAGCATCTGGCTGCACCACCAGTTTTCATGTCTCTTATGATGATGATGCCTGAAATATGTGTAATTATTTTGTTAAAAAAGAAATAAATAAACCCGTTCACATGATACTTAACCGGTTCATTCTGTTTGAGGGGGTTTCATTTTACACATGCTTAATTTGTGTGTACCAGTTCATGATTATACGAATTGAATTTCATGATCAGAAAGAAAGAGATCATGTGGAATGGGTGATAACTCTTTGATCCTGACCACGATCTTTAGGCTCAACGAGATCATGCTTTTGAAGACCTTTTCGTCTCGCCAAAATGATAGGGTGAATAAGTTTCTCTCGCCTTTTTTATCCTTAATCCTTCATTACGATCCAGAATCCATTTGACAGTTGGATTTGCAAGGTTGGGAACGTTACACCAAAAGCAAATATGCAACCAAGCAATACGGTCCAACGAGCATGACACCAGGGCATGATCTGTTGTTTCCTGCATCAAACAGCAAATCGGGCATACATTACTTGGAATTTATCAACCAAAAAAAAAATGGAATCTACTACTACAAACACAACCTATTGGACCAGCGTCGAATGTCGGGCACGTTAACCGACATGGAACACATTAATCAATGTTAGACGACGTCGTCAATCATTAGTTCCTTTAAACAAAAATTGGGATGCTACTTTGAGATCCTAAGCATATATTTATCTAGACTCGATGTTAAAATTTCATGAAGTTTGTTTCAAAGTTTTAAAATTTCACAGGATCGATGTCAAAGATGCTTAAAAGAAGTTCGAGAATAAATCGCAGTTAGAGCAATCCATAACCCAATGTATGAAACTGAGAAACAAGTGCGCGATAAGTATTATGTATATTGTTGGTCTTTTGTAATGGAGTGTGGAGATCTCCACGCAGCGGTGAAGAATGCTGGTGAGCGGCTGTTATGCCGCCTAGTTTCATGGTTGGCCAGTGCCGATGTAAGTCCACTGTATGCATAAGGTGTAATAAATTCATGTTCCGCACACTAGAACAGCACAAGTTAATAGTGGCAATCAAATTTTTTCGTAACATGTTTTTCAATTATTTTTGAAATTAATTTTTACTACTTTACTTCTTCTATGTATTAATATTGCATTTAGTGTTGTTAACGTGTGTGACTTAGGGGTGTACATTGGGTGAGTTTTAGATTATTCGTTTCTTATTTTTTGTTCGAAATCAAAAGACGAATCAAATTCAAGAATTTCAAAACCAAACTGAAGATCGAATTCGAATTTGCTTCAGTTTAAGTTTTTTTACCAAATAATGTACTATCTTCTAATTAAGAATGCAATTTAAATTTTATTTTCACTAATGGCGTCAAAAGCCGCAGCCGGAAAGAAGCCCGTGGCTGAAAAGGCACCAGCAGATAAGAAGCCCAAGAATAAGAAGCTTCCAAAGGACACGTCAGCGGCTGCGATTGATAAAAAGAAGAAGCACAAGAAGTTGATAGAGACGTACAAGATTTGCATGCATCTTTAAGGTTTTGAAGCAGGTTCATCCTGATATCCGAAAGGGCATGGGGTTTATGAACTCGTTTATTAATGATATATTTGAGAAGCTGGCGCAGGAGAGTTCGAGGCTTCCGAGGAGGTATAATAAGAAGTCGTCGAGGGAGAATCAGACTGCTGTGAGGCTGTCACTAAGTTTACGAGCTCGTAGGATGTTTTGATGTGTGGAATTTGGTTGTGTTTGGTTTATGTAATTGAATTTTTGTAATATTATGTATGCCCAATGAGCAATAATCAAGAAAATGGTTTATTTTGATTACAGGTTGTTCGACGATGGTGTTTTTGTTTTTTTCGTTTTGTTGGTTTTAATATTTTGAAATGCCATATCAATTATATTCTAGGTTTTGTGAAATTTTTTACCGGTGTTTTTGATGCAACCTTTGAGATTCGAACACCGGTCATATGTATTTAATTTGTATTGTATATGGGCATTTCATTGAGCCTTCAAATCTTTTAATTGAAGAAAATGGTGAAGTCACATGTATTTAATTTTTGCAGCTGGCGGCTAATTAAAAGAACTAGTTGTTTGGGCCCTACTATTGCTATAAAGAAAGTCAACAGAATTCATTAGGTCAACAACTGAAATTTTGTTGGTTAGTGGATGATGAATATAGAAGCCAAGATGAGTAACCTGCTTGTTGTAAGATCAAATGACTTGGAAGTCAAGGAAAGTCAATAGAGTCTGTTGACTTTTTATGTTGTTTTCAAGCCCAATATGAGACAAACTCTTGTTATCATCTTCGTTTGGATGAAACTTCAATTGCTTTTATGATGTTTGGATTCTTTTATTCATGTTATTATAACTAGGAATGGTGATTGAAAATTCACGTTTATGAATCAAATATTTGAACTTCTATCCTTCTATTATTGTTTATGGAAACTTAGCAAATGTTATGACTTTTGTATGTTACGAATATTTCTTGCCTAAATTTTACCGACATGGAATTTTATCTCTTTTTTTCTTTATTTGAATTAATAACGACTATTTTGTGTGTTATGTCACAACACTCCTCAAATTTAGAGAGCCACGTTGCCCCACTTTTGTCAAACTATGTTGTCTTAACTGTGCCCACACTGGCTTTAGAGTTTGGCTTGGGTGTTCCCTAGGAAAACATACTGACGACTACCACTTGACAATTGTTGTGCCACCATAAAAGCAAAACTCTCTAGCGTAACACACAGTGGACCGGAAACTCGGGTGGGCTTGGGATTCAAACCGATAATCTCGCAAGGCTTAGCCCAAATTCTTCATTGTCATAATCCATAAAAAGTGAAACTAGCGGGGATCAAACTTGGGTCCCTATTGAAGAATTCAAACTTTCTACTACTAGACCGCAAGTGAGAAAATCTCAGCTAGGAAAGGAAATCAAAATTTTATGGATTGCAAATCAAGAAAATGCATCACTTTGCTTAAATTAAACAACTTTTCGATGGGTTTTATGTTTTTTATATTAAGAGAGTTTGGGTTTAAATATTCATAACTTTAATCTATTGGTGAGGATTCATTCCAACTCAAGAAATATTTACAAACAATAACTTCGAATATATAATTTTCCCCGGATAATTCCGTACTAACTAAAAATTAACCATGTTAGTTTTTCGAAAGAATAACATTTTCAGGTGTTGATTCAAGCCAAAGAACAGTTAAATGAATTTATAATTTCATTATAAAAGATCACAATTGTAGCTTATTTCAAATGAAGTAGTTCTTAACAATAAATTTAACATATGGCATGCTTCTTTTCTTGCATGTCCTATAATGTCAACAATTGTTCTTTTGATTTTATAATATGAAGATTATTATGTAACTCTTGAGTGATGGGTTTTTTAGACGAAAAAAATGTCGACGTACCTCTCCTTTTCGGTTAAACATTTGTCCGCTTGGACATTGTATGTAGCAGGACTCCATATTTGTAACTTAATTAGGCTCAATAGGCCAAAGAATAAATTTTGCTCTTTGTTACGGTTTGACCAACCCGTTACCCAATTTGATGCGTCCCAAGTTTTTAGAAAATCAGTTTTGGAACTATGGGACAAATTTGCCAGGTCTATGTATCATTTAAGATGTATTCTTTAAACGCTAATAGCACTCGAAAACATAACCGCCCAAAATTTTCTTTCCCACAATTCAATTTCTCTTTTATTGGATATGTATATAGAACTCGAGTATGAAATCCTGAAGAATTTACATTTGTGGGATGACTGGAGATGCTTCACATCCTTTAAAGAAGGTTAATATGGGATTTGTTCGTGCTTACTTCCAGGTTGTTGGCCTGGACCAAGCCGTGTCAAATATGGTGCTATTTTTGTTGGTAGTAGGACATGCTCACTTCACGTATGCGTTCAGGAAATAAAGATTTGAAAGTGAACCAACACAACTCAACCTTAGCCCCTCGAAGTAAACACACAAGTTTTTTAAGCCGTTTGCAAATCATAATGTCGCTCACTATATACGCAACAGCATCAAGTTATAATCTTCGCCCAATCGTCAAATATACATAACCAATATAAAACAATGTCCTTATCGCCTGCAGTCACCATCCAGGGGATCTCGAATTCTTTAGCATGATCAAAGTGCTTATTTAAATTAAATGTAAGTGTGTAGAGTTTTTTCATATAATAATATTACCAACTTGTTTATTAGCTTTGAGTTTGATCGTTTAAACATTGCTAAATTATTATGCTAATTTTGATATTTTTTATTCAAAGGTAAAAGTCAGCGATCATTTAACCCAATAAAAATTCTATTAGCTATAATATGAAGTTGCAAGACATCATTGTCATGATTCAAAAACCGTCGCAGGTCCAAAGCAAGAGAATTTGACAATGAATAATAACATAGCACAAGCTACCAAATAAGTAAGGCCCAAAGCTAGATAAATTCAAATCTGCGAACCTTTGATTGGCTGCTTCTTGGAGAAGTGTTTGGATAATTACCGGGTCCGTCTCCGAGAATTTATATGCTTCCGTGGAGCCAAAATAAAAGGGCCTGTATACCTTAACGAGTAAAGAAATAATATAAACAAAAAAAATTTTAGGCCTTATGTAAATGGTCTTTTATTTGGTTTAAACAATTAAATTTTTAAATGGGCTTACTTGGTTATGATTTATGTTGTGTACAAAACTTTTTGTATAAAAATAAGTTTAAAAGTGTCCCAAGTGAGCCTAGAACCTACAACATTTTGGTTGAGAGTGATATACCTTTACCACTAGATCAAACTAGTTATTGTATAATTAAGGTAAACATTAGATATACATATTTTTTCACAAATTATATATATATATATAATTTGTGCCCCAGAAAACTAAGTGCCCCGGCTGGTCTCTCACATTGCCCTATGCCCCAGCCGGCCCTGATAATTACAAGTGACGTAATGAATGCATTTGTCACACCCCGACTAGCACAATGCGGAAGCGTAAAACGGGAATGTAACAGACACCTTTGGTATCAACACATTGTTTATAAAGAAACATTACAAACTAATTTACAATATATTACATTTCTTTGTTCTATCATTGTTTTACAGTCTAGGTGGTACAAACAAAACTATTTCGTTAACTAAACGTTCTTACTACTAACACCCTTGCCTCTATTCACGTAGCATCAACCGCACACCTTAGGCAAGTAACAGATCACCAAAATCATTCCAATTTAGATACACTTGAAAAACAATTTAAAACGGGTCAACTACTAGAGTTGGTGAGTTTCACGAGTTTCAAGAAATCAGTAATGAGTATTCACAAGTCAACACTTGTAATCATGAAATAAGTATGTATGTATGTAAATGATGTATGTGATGTAATTATGCTAAGCTACAGTGAAGCCTGGACTGTTCGTGCTGCGTGCCTCCATTTCCCACGCTCAATCAACCACTGTGGGCCCTTTCCGCCCACAACATGCCCCGGTAGCTATGTCTAACACTACATAGCATGTTTGTATAAATATGGTCATGTGCAAACGGCGCTATGTGACACGGCAACCAGGTCGATTCCGTTTGGGTTTGTCAAACCAATAGTACTATTCACAAGCCACCGGCTCGAAGTTAATCACTGTGATCGTGGGGACTTTCGTGTGTTAGCACTTAGATAATTCACATCAGTACATGTTTCAGGTATATATATGAAATCAAACATGCTTTTCACCCCAAAAGTTCGTAAAACAGTTTAAAAGTGGGGTCATGAAACTCACTGTTTAGTAGATATTCAGTACTGTATCAGCTCGTGGTTTGTTCGGTCTGCTATCAGTAGTCCCTATAATCAATATTATAATAATATTAATATTTTAATATTATTATAATCTCAATACTAAACTGGGCTGTATAACTAATCTGGGTGTAGCTGGAACGCCCAGAAAGTGGCAATAGGCTTAGGTTGTAATGTTGTTCAATGTCTAATACTCAAAACCGAACTTGGCTCAGATTCCTGTTTTCCCAGC
The DNA here is from genome assembly GCF_021521415.1 of Bidens hawaiensis. Taxonomy (NCBI): domain Eukaryota; kingdom Viridiplantae; phylum Streptophyta; class Magnoliopsida; order Asterales; family Asteraceae; genus Bidens; species Bidens hawaiensis. Next base: position 44,856 of record NW_027496484.1, read on the forward strand.
TGGGCCAAGTTGCTCGTTTACGCGTTCAGAAAACAGTTATGGGAAAATAAGCTTGAGTAAATGTATTGGTTAATAAAATGATTAAGTTATAAAGAAAGATCACCTATTAGGGTCCCGGATTAGCCACGGGCCCCGTTTCCGTTTATTCAGTTTGATTTGAGAAAAAACGCGCACAATCCACCCGGATTGTCCAGGTTTCTCATAGAAAAGTTCATTTTCACTTAATTAGTCCAAAAATATGATTTTTGATCACTCTTGGTGTTTTGATATTCCCGCAGATTCGTTAGTCGCGAACTTGCCGGTTTTTATAAAAACTGAATTTGTTTAATATTCAAATTAGCATAATTAATTAACCGTTAATTATTAAATTATGAAAATTTAACCAATTATCAATTAAAATATGTATATTTTTATAAAAATATTTCTGAAATTAATTACTGATTTATTAATTTATAAAAATTTATTTTATCAGCTATATTTCGCTTGAAAATCGTCCGTTTACCCCAAACAATTTCCAAAAATTCCAAAAAAATTCCTGAATACTTAAATCATGTCCCAAAACAACCTGTATCAATTCCAGAATGTAAAAAGCTCGTGCGATATTCTTTTCGGCCCAAATTCAGCTATAAAAATTCACGCGAACGCAAATAAACAAAACACCTTTAAACTTCTCCAAATGATCCCAAAATTCATATGTGATCAAAATATATCAAATATGAGTTTCCAGAAAAATTTCATAATTTTTGAAGTATTTTAGCTATTTTTCCCAAATAAACGTCCCAATTCGGTAATAAATTCGCCAAATATTCTCGGATGGTCGAAAAATTACCAAATTTGAACAGGGACTCACTGACATGATCCTTGATGTCCCTGAAAAATTTAAATGCCTAAAAATATGCACATCACAACCTTAACCTAAATAGCCCGTAAGCGAGTGTTTCGGCATTACCTTAGCGGGTTTGGCTCGTTTCCGACTTTTTAATCAAGTTTTTAGGTTTTTGAGCTTCTAAGCAAGCTAGGTACAAGTCCTATATTACAAACCAAGCAATATTTCATCAACATAACAGCCCTTAACTTAGGGTTTCGGCTAGTGCACAAAAACAAACTTTTGAACCGTAAAAACGCCGTTTCAACCCTTTAATCCGTGTTTATGGCCAAAAAAAACTATCAAAACAGGTTCCTTACCGTGTTTATGATCAAAAAGCTCTTTACCTTAGGGTTTGGAGGTTTTCTAGAATTTTAGTTGCAGCTGCTTGGACCTCAGTTTTTATAAACCAAATTGGATAAACAAGCTTCCTAAAGAAGTTTTATAAAAAAAATGGGGGGTGGGGTGGGCTGGTCCGATCGGAAGTCCCTTTGGGCCCATGATGGGCTGTTTTGGCCCATTAATCTGGTTTCTCAAGCCCAAATACGAAAAGCCCGGTCCAAATTTAGTTCAGGTTCGGTTTTTGGCCCGAAAAACTTATCGGGTGCGTTAATCAACGCGAAAACAAGTGTTTTTCGGCTAGTTTTGAGTAAAATTATAAAAACATACTATATGTTTGTAAAATCAAAAATATTTTCACGGATCACTTAAAACATTTCAAATAAGTGTTTGGTAAGTCTTTTTCGGCTTAACGAATGATACAATGATTGGTTTGTAACTATCTTTCGCGTTTAAATCTATAGCGGGTAGTTAAACGAGCATATTTTCGTTTAACTTGTTTGCTATCAAACTAAGGCCATATTTCTAATGTTTTAGCTTGTATAGATCGTATATCACTTATAGATGGCCCCCCGAGATATCTGGGTCATCACCCGATCCGTTCGGTTAATTGTTCGTTTATTACACAAAAGGCGTTTATTTGCTTAATCGGTAAATACGTACTGAGGTGTACCTTGTTTTGGCTCAAATGTCATAGCGTTATACATGGCATGTCCACACGAGTACACAAAAGGCCGTTTTAAAATAGTTATATAGGGTTTTTGAAACGGTCCGGAAACCGTTATATATGTTGCATTGCAAAAGATGAAATTTGATATTTAAAACGGTTCAACAACCGTTGTTTTATATCTAAACGGCAGTTAATAGTTAACGGTGGTGCTAGAAGTTTACAGCGGGCCTCTAACCGGTGCATATATTTGCAATTTACAACGTCAGAAAACATTTGTATAGCAACTAAATACAAATTAACAATGACGTTGTTGAGAAAGAATTAGAAGAGGCAACAAACCGGTGTTATAACTTTTAACAACGGGCTACAACCAGTGTTAATATCCTTTTACAACTAGCACAAAACCGGTGCTTAAAAGTGATTACAACCTAATGCAACGGGCACAAAAGCGGTGTTTATAAGTAGTTACGCAACGGGTCGTGAACCGTTTTGTTTTCAATGAACTAAATACAACGAACTTATTATATACAACGGGTATGTACAACCACAATATAATAGAAATATTTGTTCATCCACAAGAATATACATTTCAATATATATAATCTACAAACCTAATTCAATCATATTAATATACACCAATTAAATACTATTAAGGGAGCTTGCACGTTGCGGCGGGTGTTGCAGCTGATGTGAAATTCAGTTTGTCATGTATTATGAGTCAACCCATTCATGATGTTAAACAAAACAATAATTTAGTTTCAAAAGAAACATGAAACACCAGGGCCCTTTTGTAACTTGGCATTCAAAACATAATACTTAATAAAATATAACCTTAGCCGCCACTCACCCTACTTCCGTCAACCCGTTTTCCCAGCGAAGTACAATTCCGGCGAAATCCGTAATTTCCGGAAGTCCCATTCAACGCCAAACAAGTGTTATAACTCAATTAAATGTTTGTAACAACATTAGACAATAATCACGAACCCGCATACATAGTCTATAACATGTAATATTCAGTAATCTTCGCGTAATTACCAAATAAACCGCCAGCTCAATAATAATTGCATTAACATTGAAATAACAACTAAACTCTCCAATTGTTAAAATATAAAGGCCGTAAATGATCATCTCAGCTCGTTCCAATCTATTATTCAATCAAATATACTTTGTGAATCACATAATTGATTGTGCAAGAATTGTTTTCCGGCCACTGTCGTTCGCTAGAAATCCGTCACCATACGAGGTAAGCTTTTTATGGTTTCTAATCATTCTAAGCCGATAAACAAAACCCTTAAATCTATCCAAACGAATAATGAATGGATTAACGGATTTGAATTTTAGGGTTTGAATGCTGAAAATAACAACCATAAGATTTAATATAAATATTTTTCTTTTCATCCTTAAAACAAATAACATGGTAGATCAGTTGGTTAAGACTCAGCAGTGTGGACCTGGAGACCCAGGTTCGAACTTGAGTCATGACTCAACTTTTGTTTTTTTTAAGCATTTAATTATTATTTAAAAGCCAATTTAAATATTTAAAAATCATAATAAATCAATTAAAATGATTTTAAACCAAATAAAACTATTTTAATCACTTAAAATCAATTATAAATTTATACTTATTATTTTCACTTAAAAACTAATCTTTCAAGACCCGTCAAGTTCATCTTAAACTCTTTTAGCATTTATATATTTATCGTTCGTTAAACTTTATAATTCGTTAACACTTTCGTTTTCAAATAAAGTATATCATTAACACCAAAATTCCGTAAACGTTAAAATATTCAAACTTAGTATTAATCTTGTCATTAAGATAATATTAAAATAATAATAAATCATTAACCCGTTAATACAAATTCGCTCATTTTAAAATCGTTAAGTTTAAAATCTTTTATTTAAATCTTAACTTATATTTCATTAATCGTAATATGTTAACTATAAAATTTGTTAGCTTACATTTCGTAAACCGCATTCCACTTGATAAGTTATAATTCGTTAGTCTAAATTCGTTAACTATAGACTCATAATGTTAATCCAATAATTTAGTTATAATTGTTTGAGAAATTCCCATCTAAATCAATTCCTCAATTTTCCCTTATTAATATTAGGTTATTAAAGTTATAATATTCAAATAAGATAGTTCGCAATAAATTATGTTAAAGTTAAATATAATATTATAATGCCACAAAATGCTAATAAAATATATTAATATCCCATTAACCAAATCTATATAACCTTTTCAATCCTGATAGTTAGATTTTGTTGTGTTTTAATTATATTTCGAGAAGCTCAATCATTTCGGATTCTTTAATGCACTTTTGATTGCTTTGGTATCGTTATCATACTTTCGGTTTTCATTGCAATGTTTATCTTCAATTTCAAGGTGAGTTTCTTACACCCCCTTTTCAATGCTTTTTTACTACTATTTACTCAATGGTTTATCGAGTCATTTACAAAACTACAATTCGCTAATGGACTTGTGTGTTTATTTACTTACTTTCATTGATTTTAATTTCAAGTGGTTGCCTCAATAAGTATGATCATACGTCCCCCCCCCCCCCCCCCTTGCACTCAGGACCATTGTTTCAAGTGGAAAAGGGACCTTATTCTTTGAGTACGTTGGTTGTTACCAACTAGAAAGGACATTCGTTTGTTCTTTACACTCAAGACTATTGATTTGAGTGTAAAGAACCCTTGCATGCTTTGTAGTTATACTTCTCACAAGTTTCATGGAATTGCATGATTTTTACGTATTATATCAAACTGTGTGAACTCACCAACTATTCATATGGTTGACATTATTTTATGCATACGCTACAGGTACTATTAAACACAGAGAAGATACTAGGCTTAGGTTATTCAAACAAATGGACATACTGCTTGTTGTATTTATTTTCCATGTATTACTTGTTTAAACATGTGTATTTGAAGTATTAATCAATTAATGATAATATTGTCACTTAATAGTCTCACATGTGTTTTGAACAGTCTGTGCGTCACACTCGGGGCATTTCCGCTTTAGCCGGGGTGTTACAAATTGGTATTTGAGCCGTGACTATAAGTTAGACACTAGACGTAGTGCCCTTGTTAGTTATATCTTATTTGTTTACTGTTTAGGTTGCAAGATTAGTAATTATGTGAACCTTACTTAATTGTTCTTTGCACATGTTATTACTTATTACTATTGATTCGTTTACGCCTCATGTACAAAAGCACACACACAAGTCCAAGGTTTAGGCCTAAAACGTTATAATATTCAGACTTAGTGTTAATCTTTTCATTAAGATAATATTAAAATAATAATAAATCGTTAACCCGTTAATATAAATTCGTTCATTTTAAAATCGTTAAGTTTTAAATCTTTTGTTTAAATCTTAACTTGTATTTCATTAATCGCAATATGTTAACTATAAAATTTGTTAGCTTACATTTCGTAAATCGCATTCCACTTTTTAAGTTATAATTCGTTAGTCCAAATTTGTTAACTATAAACTCGTAACGTTAATCCAATAATTTAGTTATAATTGTTTGAGATAAAATTCTCATCTAAATCAATGCCTCAATTTTCCCATATTAATATTAGATTATTAAAGTTATAATATTAAAAATAAGATAGTTTACAATAAATTCCATTAAAGTTAAATATAATATTATAATGCCTCAAAATGCTAATAAAATATATTAATATCCTGTTAACCAAATCTATATATGTAACGTCCTCATTTCGGTAAGTAAATAAATAAGTGAATAAAGTATTTTTAGTAGTTTAGTTACTGTGTCGTGAGACGTCAATTAAATTAAATAAATATGTTATGAGAATGGATAAGTTATTAATAGAGGGTTATTGGACTTAAGCATGTTTATGGGCCTAAAAGTCTTTGGGCTTTTGCCTATTTAAACCCCTAAAACCCTAAATCAACCTTATCCTCGTCATTAAATCATCACCCAATCATTGACACACACCCATACACAAACAAAAGTTCCTGTACCAAATATTCCATCTATATCCAAGATCTAATTCATCCAATCTTCAAGGTATGTTTAAATAATTAATGGATTTACCTTCCTTCTTATCTTGTCTCGTTCTTTATAATAAACGAGCAAACAAAGTACGAAAATGGAACCTAAACGAACCGAGCCCTAACGACTTTCATGAACTGTAACTAGAACATTCATAAACTAATCAAACCTGAATCAAGTCGTGTTAAACAAGCGACGATTGAACCGATTAAAACGGGATCTTTATTAAATGAACGTGATATGGAACTATATATATATACATATATATATATATATATATACATATACATACATACATACTGATATGAACAAACAAATACATGAATTGGTAATAAATATAAACTGAAGTGAAAACCCGACTTAAAACGGGATCTAAACTCCGGCTGGGGTGAGTCTTCGTTGATCCGGAGAACGCGCACGAGACCCAAGGCGCGAACGAGCTAAACCCCAATCCAAACCCCGCTGGACCCGCGACGGCCCTAGTTGCGGACTCGGTTAGGACCAAAAGCGAACGCGAACTTCTATGCGAAATTGTGAGTTTCGCATCTCATGCGAAATCAGATGCGAAATTCTTTATGCGAAGCGAGTCCCGGCGAAGCGAAATCCTCTATGCGAAGCGATTTCCGGCGAAGCGAAATCCTCTATGCGAAGCGAAATTTCCTGCCAAGCGAAACCCTTTGCGAAATTCTTGGATTTCGCACCCCATGCGAAGTTGCTTGGTGCGAAACGTTGAAACTTCTGAGCATGGAGGAATGGCCGGAAAGACGCAAGGTGACGGCGGCGGTCACTGGTACGAGGGTAGAAGGAAGAAAGGGGAACAAGCAAAGTGGTGGTGGTGGTGTAGCCATGGAGCAGCGGCGAAGGAGGGTCAGAACCCAAACCCGACCCGGAACCCGGTCGTTGGAAAGATAGAGACCAGGGAGGGGGGCGGCTGTAGTAGGGAAGAAGAAAGAGAGGTATGGGGTGGGGTGGGGGTGGGATCTAGGGTCGGGTATATAATAATAATAATACCTTAATATAAACATTTTAGTATTACTAAAAGTAAAGGAATGATGAGAAAATAAACGAAACCCGAACCCGAGACCCGACTCGTCTAACGACCCGTGAACCGCCTCACGTAAAGGAATGACATTATAAATGAAAGTTAGCTTAAAGCAAATGAGAACCTAACCGAGCATGACTCAAATATGAACCCGACACGAACCCGAACTCGCTTAAGGAAACATTAACTTGTAAATGCGTGAGAACGTCAATTAATAATAATGAAGTGAATATAATATATATATATATATATATATATATATATATATGTACTTGTATATAATAATTAATAAATAAGGGTTGTATTATAATAATATTAATACTTAAATAATAAATCTATAATAATAATTGTAAGTTGTTAATAATAATGATAATAATAATGTTAAACATGAAAGGTAAAAGTAAAGGGTACAAGGTAAAGTGAAACCCGAACCCGTAACCCACCTTATGATAAACCAATGAATTATGGGACCCGTTCAGAAATACTTAAGCAAGTTGAGAACATGAGCTAGTAATAAAATAATATAATAATGAATATACATGAAATATTAATAAATATAGATGAGAATGTAAACTAATGAGGTCGGCTCGTTAATAAATTAAAGTTAACTAACACGAACAGTTTAAGGAGATTGCATGTCGGTTCCATTAACTTAAAAGTTAACCCCTCTAACTTAAGAAATGAATAAAAAGAGATTAGAGGATTAATATGTGTACGTTATTAACAGTTAGTCGAGCCCAATTGAAGAAAGAAAATACTATTAACGGTGAACGCAACAGGATCCAGGTGAGTTTTAGCCCCTTTTTCGTGTCACGTTTTTTGGGGCTGTGTGCATACTACGATGTGTTATATTAATATACTCACCTTAAATGGTAAGTTTATAGTAGATATAATTGTGTATGTATGTGAACACTATTGAATGATTAATTTAGTATACCCGTAGCATAATTAAGTATATTATAATTGAAGGATAAAGGTATGAAACGAATGAATGTATGATTGTATGGTTGAACGGTTAATATGGGTTGCAGACTCTACTAATATTTGCGACGAATATGGGTTGCAAACTCTACTAATATCAGCGAAGAATATAGGATTATCTGCAAAGAATATAGGGTTACGGACCCTACTAATATCTGCGAAGAATAAAGGGTGGCGGACCCTAATAATATATGCGAAGTTTATAGGATGAAAGGCTCGTTAAATGTAGAAGAGACGCGTAGGTATTAATTAAAGAAAGTCAGATAAAGTATGGAAGATTGTATGAAGGTAGATATGTATGTATGTATGTATGTAGAAGACCAGGTAACTAATTAATACGTATTTTCGGACGCGTATTAATAAGTAAGTGGATGCAATGTATGTTAATTTACTAGAACTCACTCAGCGTAGCTGACTTTTAGTATGTACGCAGGTGAGTAGAATGAGGCAGGTTGCTTGGAGTGGGACACGTGGCAAATAAAAGAAGACTGGCATCGAAGAAAAGAAGAATCACGCGTTATTTATATCTATGCTAAGACTTATGTTATTTCAGTTTAAAGACAAAGTATTTAAGTTACGAAGAATGATTGACTTTATATTCCGCGAAATGTTTTAATTAACTCTAATTTACGAATTATGTTAATGAGTAAGTCCAACCAGCGAGAAAGTAGGGCACCTAGGCTCGTGGAGCCTTACAATATAACTTTTTCAATCCCGATAGTTAGATTTCGTTGTGTTTTAATTATATTTCGAGAAGCTCAATCATTTCGGATTCTTTAATGCACTTTTGGTTGCTTTGGTTTCGTTAACATACTTTCGGTTTTTATTGCAATGTTTATCTTCAATTTCAAGGTGAGTTTCTTACACCCCCTTTTCAACGCTTTTTTATTACCTTCGGGGTAGCATATTTATCCTTTTTACTCAATGGTTTATCGAGTCATTTACAAAACTACAATTCGCTAATGGACTTGTGTGTTTATTTGCTTACTTTCGTTAATTTTAATTTCAAGTGGTTGCCTCAATAAGTATGATCGTACGCCCCCCCTGCAGTCAGGACCATTGTTTCGAGTGGAAAAGGGACCTCATATCCGAGTACGTTGGTTGTTATCAACTGGAAAGGACCTTCGTATGTTCTTTACAATCAGGACCATTGATTCGAGTGTAAAGAACCCTTGCATGCTTTGTAGTTATACTTCTCACAAGTTTCATGGAATTGTATGATTTTTACGTATTATATCAAACTGTGTGAACTCACCAACTATTCATATGGTTGACATTATTTTATGCATACCCTACAGGTAATGTTAGTTGAAGGTGACACACAGAGAAGATACTAGGCTTAGGTTATTCAAACAAATGGACTTACTGCTTGTTGTATTTATTTTCCTTGTATTACTTGTTTAAACTTGTGTATTTGAAGTATTAATCAATTAATGATAATATTGTCACTTAATAGTGTCACATGTGTTTTGAACAGTCTGTGCGTCACACTCGGGCGTTTATGCTTTAGCCGGGGTGTTACAGATTGGTATCTTAGCCGTGACTATAAGATAGGACACTAGACGTAGTGCCCTAGTTAGTTATAGCTTATTTGGTTATTGTTTAGGTTGCAAGATTAGTAATTATGTGAACCTTACTTAATTGTTCTTTGCACATGTTGTTACTTATTACTATTGATTCGTTTACGCCTCATGTACAAAAGCGCACACAAAAGTCCAAGGCTTAGGCCTAAAACGTTATAATATTCAAACTTAGTGTTAATCTTTTCATTAAGATAATATTAAAATAATAATAAATCGTTAACCCGTTAATATAAATTCGTTCATTTTAAAATCGTTAAGTTTTAAATATTTTGTTTAAATCTTAACTTATATTTCATTAATCGTAATATGTTAACTATAAATTTTGATAGCTTACATTTGGTAAACCGCATTCCACTTGTTAACTTATAATTCGTTAGTCTAAATTCGTTAACTATAAACTCGTAACTTTAATCTAATAATTTAGTTATAACTGTTTGAGATAAAATTCCCATCTAAATCAATGCCTCAATTTTTCCATATTAATATTAGAATATTAAAGTAATAATATTAAAATAAGATAGTTTGCAATAAATTCCGTTAATGTTAAATATAATATTATAATGCCACAAAATGCTAAAAAAATATATTAATATCCTGTTAACCAAATCTATAAAACTTTTTCAATCCCGATAGTTAGATTTTGTTGTGTTTTAATTATATTTCGAGAAGCTTAATCATTTCGGATTCTTTAATGCACTTTTGATTGCTTTGGTATCGTTATCATACTTTCGGTTTTCATTGCAATGTTTATCTTCAATTTCAAGGTGAGTTTCTTACACCCCCTTTTCAACGCTTTTTTACTACCTTTGTGGTAGCATATGTATCCTATTTACTCAATGGTTTATCGAGTCATTTACAAAACTACAATTCGCTAATGGACTTGTGTGTTTATTTACTTACTTTCATTGATTTTAATTTCAAGTGGTTGCCTCAATAAGTATGATCATACGTCCTCCCCCCCCTTTGCACTCAGGACCATTGTTTCGAGTGGAAAAGGGACCTTATTCTCCGAGTACGTTGGTTGTTACCAACCAGAAAGGACCTTCGTTTGTTGTTTACACTCAAGACTATTGATTTGAGTGTAAAGAACCCTTGCATGCTTTGTAGTTATACTTCTCACAAGTTTCATGGAATTGCATGATTTTTACGTATTATATCAAACTGTGTGAACTCACAAACTATTCATATGGTTGACATTATTTTATGCATATGCTATAGGTACTATTAAACACAGAGAAGATACTAGGCTTAGGTTATTCAAACAAATGGACATACTGCTTGTTGTATTTATTTTCCATGTATTACTTGTTTAAACTTGTGTATTTGAAGTATTAATCAATTAATGATAATATTGTCACTTAATAGTCTCACATGTGTTTTGAACAGTCTGTGCGTCACACTCGGGACATTTCCGCTTTAGCCGGGGTGTTACAAATTGGTATTTGAGCCGTGACTATAAGTTAGACACTAGACGTAGTGCCCTTGTTAGTTATATCTTATTTGTTTACTGTTTAGGTTGCAAGATTAGTAATTATGTGAACCTTACTTAATTGTTCTTTGCACATGTTATTACTTATTACTATTGATTCGTTTATGCCTCATGTACAAAAGCACACACACAAGTCCAAGGTTTAGGCCTAAAACGTTATAATATTCAGACTTAGTGTTAATCTTTTCATTAAGATAATATTAAAATAATAATAAATCGTTAACCCATTAATATAAATTTGTTCATTTTAAAATCGTTAAGTTTTAAATCTTTTGTTTAAATCTTAACTTATATTTCATTAATCGTAATATGTTAACTATAAAATTTGTTAGCTTATATTTCGTAAACCGCATTCCACTTGTTAACTTATAATTCGTTAGTCTAAATTCGTTAACTATAAACTCGTAACGTTAATCCAATAATTTAGTTATAATTGTTTGAGATAAAATTCCCATCTAAATCAATGCCTCAATTTTCCTATATTAATATTAGATTAGTAAAGTTATACTATCAAAAGAAGATAGTTCGCAATAAATTACGTTAAAGTTAAATATAATATTATAATGCCACAAATGCTAATAAAGTATATTAATATCCCGTATTCCAAATCCATATAACTTTTTCAATACCGATAGTTAGATTTTGTTGTGTTTTAATTATATTTCGAGAATCTCAATCATTACGGATTCTTTAATGCACTTTTGGTTGCTTTGGTTTTGTTATCATACTTTTGATTTTCATTGCAATGTTTATCTTCAATTTCAAGATGAGTTTCTTAAACCCCCTTTTCAACGCTTTTTTGTTACCTTTGGGGTAGCATATGTATCCTATTTACTCAATGGTTTATCGAGTCACTTACAAAATTACAATTCGCTACAATGACTTGTGTGTTTATTTGCTTAGTTTCGTTAATTTCATTTTCAAGTGATTGCCTCAATAGGTATGTTGGTGCATGATGTCAGTAGTTCAGTGTCGAGTGTCCGTAATCGTGTTAGTTAGATTTGAGTTTTGTATGTAAGCGAAGTTGCTAACAAGTTCGCTGATATGGGCGAACTTGTTAGACAAGCAAAGTTAGGGACAACTTCGCCTGAACATGCCAGGCGAAGTTGTCGTGTCTATATAACCTATTTTGTATCCGGCTTATTCAATTAATCAGAATTAATAGAGAGTTTATTTGTGTATTCGAGTCAGAGAGTTTTGTATTCAGTGATCATAGTATCACGTGTTTACGGTTGGAATACAACGTGTGTTTGGTTATCGTATCGTGTGTTAGCTCGTATTGTTTTCTATACTCGTAACGTCTTACGTAGGGATTCCGCACCTACGTAGAACGCGATATCTCGTGTAGATCCGGCTGGGAACCTACAATTGGTATCAGAGCATTTGCTCGATTGTGTGGTTTGGGATTATCACGCGGGTATAGAAATCATTCCGTTCGACTATTCGCGGGACGAGTTTTCTGAGTTTTTGTGTACTACTCACCTCCTACAATCATAAACAACCCATAACACCTTCACACACCTCGAAAAACCCAGAAATCTAATATGCAGAAAGTTCGTGTTCATCAGGCGAAGTAGGGTTTCGACGAAGATATAAGGTTAAGCGAAGTTATCCACAACTTCGCCTACCTCTTCAAGTTCGCTTACCTCAAGCAAAGTTACCCACAACTTCGCCTACCTCCCAAGTTCGCTCAACTTAAGCGAAGTTATTCTCAACTTCGCCAATCCAGCGAATTTAAGAAAGTGAGCGAAGTTACAAATTCACGCGAAGTTAAGTTTTAAGCGAAGTTATCCACAACTTCGCCTACAGTGCTGTTTGAAAATAAAATTTTTGATTTTCGGATTTCTTTGAGTTTTGAGAAAGATGTCTTCGATAAACATTACCGAACTGGTAAAGATGGAAGTAGAAGCGGGTTCGGCTACAAAGGCACCTAAGATGCTTAAGAAAACTGATTATGTAGCGTGGAAAGATCGTTTTGAACAATATGTCAAGTACCAAGATGCTAAGATGTGGGTGTGCATACAAGATGGTTACATTCCACCTACTGCTGAGTATGAGGGTCGTGATCAGATCAAGAAATACAAAGAGATGGAAGAAGAGGAGAAGAAAATGTATGAGGCCGAAAGCAAAGCTCATGCAGCAATTACAATGGCTCTTCCACAAGAGATACTTCACACCTTCTGAAAGTATAAAACTGCTAGAGAGCTTTGGGAAGCACTTGAGAACCGGATTAAGGGCAATGTGGGAATTCGTGCCTCGAAAATTAAACTTCTAAAAACCCAATTCTCGGTCTTCAAGTATCTGAAGAATGAATCACTTGATGATATCATCACTAGATATTATCATCTGATGACTGAACTCAGCAACTATTCAATTGCTTACAAAGAAGATGAGATTGTTGAAAAGCTTCTTGATGCTCTCCCACCGAAATGGGAGATGTATACTGTGTTGATGAGAGAAGACAAAGACTTTGCTGACTTTGACCTGGAGACAACAGTTAACAAGCTAAGAACGTTTGAACTGAACATGGTACGAAAGGAGACACCTACCGATCAGGTTCAAGATCCGGGTATGTATGGTGCAAAGGTTAACTCAGGATCAAGTTCGAAAACTGAATCATCTGCTTATTACTCTAAGGGAGAGTCAGGCGCTAACTCAACACACGAAGGACATGTATCTCTCAACATGAACGGTGATGTGTGCTTTGTAGCTGGAGGATCAAATGCTTCTCAACCTCAAGCGACCAAGAGTAGTTTTACCCCAAGTGTTTCAAACAACAACTACTCGAAGATGCCCATGAGTGTTAAATCTGCTGAACAACAGTTTGCTCTCTATGCATCTTTTATTGCTTCGTATGAGAACTACATTCAGGGTAAGATTGTTGATCCTGCAATTTTGGATGAAGACTATGATCAGATCGATGCTGATGATCTGGAGGAGATGAATCTGCAGTGGCAGATGGCTATGATTGTCAGAAGGGTTAAGAGGTTCATGAAGAAGACTGGCAGGAAGTTTGTTGGTGAGAGGCCAGGGTTTGATAAATCGAAGGTTCGCTGTTACAACTGTCAGCAGAATGGCCACTTTGCTAAAGAGTGCAAAAATGAACGTGTAGAACGCAGTCAAAACAGATCTACACAGCAGAGTGGTAGTGGTAATGACTATAGAGCCATGATTTCCAGACAGAATGAGGAGTACAACTGGAATATGCATGTTGAAGAAGTATTTGAAGAGGCCAATTTGGCAAACATCGAAACTGCAGATAGTGAGAAGGGAACTGGCAAAAATCAAGCTTACATGGCAGATGTGGCAGACCAGTTCTCCAAGGTAAGTACCGAACTCCCTTGTACTAAGTGTGAACATCTGTCTGAACAACTGACAACTATAACTGATCAGTTTGTTAGTTTGGATGCGCAATTTAAAACTTTAAAAGAAGATCATCACTTCACTAAAGCTAGAGAAAATAGTTACAAAGTAAAAATTAAAGCTAGTGAGAAAGATATTAAAAGTCTTAAAGCAAAGCTTGCTGAAAAAATTCAAGTGATTGATCTTAGCTATGAAGTACTAGAAGAGAAAACCAAACTAATAGCTGAAAGGGAAAAACAGATAGCTGATCACCAGGTAAAAGTGGTGGAACTTAACAGGAAACTTGAGCAATTCAGAAATTCCTCCGCTATACTTGATCACCTCGTTAGTGATCAAGGTTCTCCAAAAAGGGGAGGAATTGGTTATCATGAAGTTCTACCACCTTTCAATCATAATTACACTTATGACCCTAGTAATCAGAAATCTGTCGATGTTGACTATGGTCAGACAGTTCCAGCTAAAGTAACGATTAAAGAACCAGAAGTTAGTAAGCCTGTTGCAAGTGTTAAGATTTCTGCTCTGAGTCCAGTCTCATCTAACTCAGACAAGTCTTCTGAGTCGAGTGAGACAAAACAAGAGGAAGTGTTACCAAAAAGTGGAGAGAAAAATAAAACACCTGAAAAGAAGTCTCCACTAAACCCGTATGTCCCACCATATGTGAGACAAACGGGCAGTAATACAGCCTCAACATCTAAGACAACTTTTGATAAGAAAGTTGAACACAGGAGTTGTTTTAGATGTAATCAATTAGGACACCTTGTTGCTGATTGCCCTCTGAAGCAGAAATTTAGAGGTGTGAGGACTTCAAAATCTGAGAAAAGAACTAACGTTAATCAATATAATGGTAAAAATGAAAACCCATCAAATTTCAGAAAATGGACTAATCCAGGTTTTCAAAGAAATAGATCTCAGTTTTTCACTGCTAACAACCAAACCTTAAGTAATAATTCTTTTAATTCACGAAGGTTTGGATGGCCTCATAGTCAATCCACAAGAAGGTATCCTGTTAGGACTCACAGAAATTATTATGATACTAACTTTGGACAGCCAAGGTACGGAATGTATCGACCCAAGACCAATCGGTCTTGGGTCCCCAGATTTTAATCATCTTCTTTAATCGTGCAGGAACAGTTGAACAGGGCTGCCAACAATCAATGGGCTGTGGATAGCGGCTGTTCCCG
This sequence comes from Bidens hawaiensis, assembly GCF_021521415.1. Classification (NCBI taxonomy): domain Eukaryota; kingdom Viridiplantae; phylum Streptophyta; class Magnoliopsida; order Asterales; family Asteraceae; genus Bidens; species Bidens hawaiensis. The sequence goes on from NW_027496484.1 coordinate 60,392, forward strand.
GCACATGACGGGTAACAAGAAATTGTTACAAGACTTGAAACCTGTTCAAGGAGGAAGAGTGAGTTTCGCAGGAGAGAGCGGTGGAAGGATTACAGGAATAGGGACGGTGTCGAATGGAAAGATGACTTTGGAAAAAGTAAATTTTGTTGAAGAACTGAAGCACAATCTGCTGAGTGTTTCGCAGATTTGTGACAAAGACTACACCGTACATTTTACAAAGAATGAAGCAATTGTGTTGTATCCTGGTTTCAAGATACCAGAGAATTGGATTGTTATGAAGGCTCCAAGAGTGAAGAATACGTATATCATGGATATGAGGTCGACTGAGATGGCCACAGAAGAATCGTGTCTTTTGTCGAAAGCGACTGAATCGGAGTCCGAGTTGTGGCATAGGAGAATGGGGCACATTCATCTTCGGAAAATGAACTACCTTGTCAAAAATGGGCTTGTGCTGGGTGTTCCCTTGAAGAATTTCAACTTTGAAGACAAATGTTTATCATGCAAAAAGGGAAAGCAACACAAGAAATCCCATCACACCAAGAAGGTCAATTCAATTGTCAGTACCCTAGAATTACTTCACATGGATCTCTTCGGTCCCGTGAATGTAAAAAGTCTAGGAGGAACATCTTACTGCTTGGTGATCACTGATGATTTCTCTCGATATTCCTGGGTATATTTCCTGAAGTCAAAGGATGAAACAGTGCAGATGGTAAAGAATTTGATTACCAAGATTGAAAATATCATGGGGAAACGGGTTAAATTCATCAGGAGTGACAATGGAACTGAGTTCAAGAACTACGAGATGGAGATCTTCTGCTTACAGAAGGGGATAGAACACCAATACAACGCACCGTATACACCGCAACAAAATGGAGTGGCTGAGAGGAAGAACAGAACCTTAATTGAAGGAGCCAGAACCATGCTGGCTGATTCGAAACTTCCCGTGGTGTTCTGGGCTGAAGCTGTTGCAACAGCCTGTTATATCCTTAATAGAGTGTTAACTGTTAAAAGATTAAACAAAACCTGTTATGAACTTATGCATGGGAGAAAGCCCAACTTGAGTGGTCTTGAACCATTCGGGTCCCCATGTTCGATATTAAAGACCAATTCTAAATTTGGTGAAGTAGCCGACGAAGGAATCTTAGTCGGATACGTTGTTGGGACTCCCAACAGACGGGTCTTTAATACATCGAACAGCAAGGTTGAGGTGGTGTGTAACACTGATATCACAAGTTACAAATCACCAAAACCAAGCACGGGACCCGCTGGGGTTTTCGACTATGATAGACTTTTTAAATCTTTTAACATGCCTTATTTGGATTTTGCAGAAGTTGAGGAAAGAATGGCTACGAAGATGATATGCGATGAGGAAGACACTTTGGTGCAACGACCACAGTATGATGAATGTCAGCCTTCCTCGTCAAATGCTTTCAATACCCCTGCAGCCTCTACTGAAGAGGAATTCATCAATCCGTTTCACTCTCAACATCAATCACCCATTGATGAGCTATCTTCGAACTTGGAAGATAATCTGAATGTCAGTTCGGTTCCGACTACGAGAATTCACAAAGATCATCCTTTGGAGAACGTGATAGGTGATCTGTCCGCCGGTGTACAAACAAGACAAAGCTTGATTGAGCACACCTGTGTTTACACAAGCATTAAAGAATCAGGCATAATCAACGAGTGCTTGTACACCTGCTTTATCAGCCAGATTGAACCAAAGAACTATCAAATGGCTCTTAAGGACAGCTCGTGGGTCGAAGCCATGCAAGAAGAGTTAGCTCAGTTTAAGAAAATGGAAGTATGGAACTTGGTTGCAAAACCAAGGAATGTGCATGCGATTGGCACAAAATGGGTCTTCAAATGCAAGAGAGATGAGAAAGGGATTGTTATCAGGAACAAGGCGAGGCTGGTTGTTAAAGGCTTTAATCAGCAAGAGGGGATTGATTACAATGAAGTGTTTGCTCCTGTGGCAAGATTGGAAGCCATTCGGCTGTTTTTGGCATTTGCTGCTCATAAGGAGATGAAGGTTTTTCAGTTGGATGTGAAGAGTGCGTTCCTAAATGGTAAAGTCGATGAGGTTGTGTACGTTGAGCAACCTCCGGGTTTTCCTGACCCTGACTTTCCCGATCACGTGTACAAGCTAAGTAAAGCGCTGTATGGACTACATCAGGCACCTCGTGCCTGGTACTCAACGTTATCCGATTACTTGCTTGAGAATGAGTTTGAAAGAGGTAAGATTGATAGCACATTGTTCTTCAGAAGAAAAGGGAGCGACTTTCAACTGGTGCAAGTCTACGTGAACGACATTATTTTTGCTGCATCAAAAGTCTCCATGTGTCAGGAGTTTGAGGCCGTCATGAAGAAGAGATTTGAAATGAGTGTTATGGGTGAACTAACTTTCTTTTTAGGATTGCAGGTTGATCAGAAGAAAGACGGGATGTTCATTCATCAGACGAAGTATGTCCATGATGTTCTCAAACGTTTCAAGATGGAGGACAGCACTCCATATGATACTCCCGTCTGCGTCAATTACAAATTGGTGCTGATTCAGACAACGATGCAGACGTGGACCCAACCCAATATCGGGCAATTATAGGTTCTTTAATGTACTTAACTGCTTCTAGGCCTGATATAATGTTTGCTGTTTGTCTTTGTGCACGCTTTCAGGCAAACCCAAAAGAATCTCATTTGAAGGGTGCGAAGAGGATACTTCGGTATCTCAAAGGCAAGCCGAAGCTGGGGTTGTGGTATTCTAGAGGAGGAGACTTGGAGCTAGTCGCTTACACAGATTCTGATTATGGAGGGTGCAATCAGAGTCGGAAGTCTACAACTGGTGGATGTCAGTTTCTTGGTGGCAGACTAGTGTCGTGGCAATGCAAGAAGCAGACCTCAGTCGCAATTTCAACCTGTGAAGCAGAATACATGGCAGCATCCAACTGCTGCTCCCAGGTTCTTTGGATTCAACAACAGTTGCGCGATTATGGTCTGAATTTCTCACTTACTCCTATTTGCATTGATAACACTGCTGCTATCTCAGTAACTAACAATCCCGTAAAGCACAGTAAAACTAAACATATTGACATACGTCATCATTTTATACGGGATTGTGCTGAGAAGAAACTGATTGAGCTCGAAAAGGTTGACACGTTAGATAATTTCGCTGACTTGTTCATGAAAGCGTTTGACAAAACTAGATTTCAAAACCTTGTTGAGCTGAATGGGATGATCAATCCCGAGTAACCATGTCATATGTTTGTGTTTGAATTAAAAAAAAAAAAAAAAAAAAAACGTCACTATCGCTTAGAATTATGTCGGTTGCCTCAGTTTGAAGGACATGTCTTCGGATATGTTTGGTCCTCATTTCTACTTGTAGAATATGAGGATAGCCATTAACCAGATGACTGAAAGTGACTGGGGCGGTTTATGATGTGTTTTCATTCTTTCGCTGAAAATTAGTCGATCATACTTAGTTAGAAGGACACATACTAGTATGTGGTCGGTCCAGCTGATCCATTGGATCTTCGGGATAGCCGTTTACCTGAAGACTTTGATTTGTTCGGGGCGATTGAAGTTAAATTTTTTCTTTCCGGGAGATGAAATTATTTTTCAAGTCTACTACTTCGTAAGAAGTACCTTTACTATGATTAACAGAAAATTGATCCAACCTTGGAAAGTGATAGATATACTGATTTTGTGTGCTTAACTAGTGAAGTTATAAGGCCTAAAAGACTTTAGAACAATCATTGTATGTCATGGTAGCTTTTTATGGTGCGTAAAAGTAGAAGTGATACTAACTAAATCTACTCGATTTTATGTGGAAACTCCTTAAGAGTTGTGCATGTCTTCATACATATCTTTCCGAATGATAGGCAGAAAAGCGATTACCCAGTCATACACGAGCCCGTGAGTGTTTTGATTCCCGTGAAGATAGCGTGTCAAGACGCTGCAGTGATCCAGATTCGGGACTTGCAGTTGTTTTCTACGTGAAGTTGTGTATATACATGTTAAATAAAAAAAAAAAAATTCTAGAGTTCATAATGTTAATGATTATCAATCAAGACGAAAGAAGGTGAACGGGAAGCAGAGTCTAAGATCGAAGAGTAATTGTTACTTTATCAGACACTACGGGTCGAGGTCAATTCAGGGTGACTTGGGGAAAGCCAAATACGCTTTGAGAATAGATAGGAGGCATCATAATCTCTGAGTTGTTGCCCACTTAAGTTTTGAGCTTAATTGAACCTAACCCGTATCACAGAAACAATGAAAACCATTTTAAGTAGATTACCTGCTTACAACCTGTTTCTTTATGTCATTATACAGCTGAACAGGGATCTGTGTGACAGTCACGAAATTAGTATGATTCCTGTTCGGATCTTTTCTAAAACATGGTAGTCCCTGTCGAGACTGAAATTTGATCCCGTGTACTTTAATTTTTCAAATTTTTGTTACTTTTGTAATTGTTTGATTTTATACCTGGTTACTTGGTCTTGATCGTATCATTTAACGCTTTAAAGGATGCTTTAAAACTTTATTGAAAATTGTTCAAAGTATAGGGGTTTGTTTTGTAAATACAGGCGAACTTGTTCATAACTTCGCCTGGAATAGGCGAAGTTATCGATAACTTCGCCTGTACTAACTTTGACCCTATATAAAGAAGTTTGTAGGTCAAACAGTTTCATTATTTCAAATTCAGCGAACTTATACTCCGAAACCTTAGCGAACTTATCGATCAAAATCATCTGTGTTCTTATTTCGATTCCATTCCGTGATTAAAGGTGTGTAAGGTTTCTAGTTTCGTATAATCAATGTTTTTGAGGTTAATCATCGGTCGTTTCGACTCGATTCTCGACCTCGTCTTTCGAAACCTTAAACACCCGATTTCAAACTTGTTTTTACGTGATAGTAAACTACTTGAACGTCTAAAACTTCATAAAATCATGTATTACGGAGTCCCCGATCTCCAAAATCATCATCTACACGTCGTTCGACATCCCTAACTGTTGCCGATTCAAATTCGGCGAAGTTACAGTTTAGGCGAAGTTATCCGTAACTTCGCCTGAGGTTTAACTTCGCCTGATTATTAATTTTTAAAACAGTTTATGAGGCGATGTTGTGGTTAGGCGAAGTTATCATTAACTTCGCCTGGACCATTTTACTTAACAATTATCAGACGAAGTTCAAGTTGAAGCGAAGTTGTTTCCCAACTTCGCCCCACCTTTAACTTCGCCTTTATAGAATAGATCACAACTTCGCTCATGGTAACAGGCGAACTTGTGATTCGCTTTGACGTTTATCTAACTTAACCTGTTTGTTGCAGATATGGCTGCTGTTGCTGGAGCAGGTGGTGCAGGCGGTGATGACGGAGGTGATAACCAGAGGCAGTTTTTCCCGGGTCACAACATGTACATAACATTAGACCCGGAGGCGAGCGGAGTTGATGATTTCCGCGAAATCATCACATTTCTGTTACGCTCGCGGATATTCCACGCGATTACAACAACTCTGCCAATATCCTTGCCCAATATTGAGGATTTTTGGCAGACAGTGGAATACGACTGTAGAGTCGAGCCCCCGGTGATGCGCGCAACAGTCAACAATCAGATTGTTCAGTTCTCTTCTGAACAAATCCGGGCGGCTTTACGATTTGGGAATGAGACAAGGGATGACCCAACAGAGTTTGTAGCTCCTTTCCGTGATGGAGCGTTTTTGAGAATGGGATACTCTGGTCCCTTGGGGGATACGCAGAGGAGGAAAGGATTTTTACTTGACCAGTGGCGCTTTCTCATGCATGTTATGATCGTTTGCATGTCAGGGAGAAAGGCGGGCACTGATGGCATGGGCGCGACCATGCAGTCAGCGATGACTGCTCTGACTTACAACAAGCGATTCAGCTTTAGTCAGATGGTCTTTTATGAGATTGATCGTCAAAGAAGAGCGATGGCGCGTGAGCGATTTATCATGTATCCAAGATTTCTTCAAATGATATTGAATCATGTTGCTCCAACGCTTCCTCAGCGCCGTCCGATCCGATACGTTGAGAGTGTGAATAAACGGATCTTCGCCCAATGTAGATCCTCCAGTGCGAGGAGCAAACCTGAGCTCCGTCCTTGGCATACTCCACTGTTTGGGTACTTAATCATCCCGGGGTATGTACCTGCTCGAGGGGACGAGTTTAGGGACCCGGCACCACAACAGGTAGGAGCACCTCAAGTTATACCTGCTGCACCTGTTGTGTCACCGGAGGAGAACGTGGACCTTGATGCAGAATTTGGTGGTCAAGGCTTCTTTGATATGGATCGGGTGGATCCAGAGGAAAACGTACAGGTATCGGTAGCCCAAGTGTCGACTGTGAATGTTACTAGGACAGCTGCTACGGTGGCTGGTTCTGATTCTGATGATGAAGTGGCAGAGGCAAGAAGGATTATGGTAACTCGAGAAAGACTACATGGGAAAAGAAAAAGAACAGATGATGACAGTGAGTCAGATTATGAAGAAGAGGTACAACAGTTGATCCGGAGGTCAAGAAGGGAACGGATAGGTGCAGGATCGGGAGCCGGTGAGAGCTCTAGGGTGGTACGTTTCACTCCACCAGCACTATCCGGTATGACAATGGTTCCCTCATCACTACAGGTTACAAGGCCAAGCGCTACGGTTGTTCCCGTGGTGGCTACCTCATCCACATTTGGCCTCCCACCCACTACTTTCCAACTTTCGGCTCCTGAGATCGTTTCGTTGCCGCCTCCGACCGTTACTCCATCGGAGGTCGTGGCACAATTTATCGAGTTGACTGTTGTGGCCACTGCAGGGTTATCGGTGACGATACCACCTGCGGTTACGTCTATTTCTACTTCTGAGGTCCCGGTGACATCGGAAATCCCTCCTCAGTACACTCAAGATATATCACATATGAGGTTCGATTTCGATGCAACCCTATCAGACTCTGACCGAATAGCAGCACTTGAACGGGTCGTGGCAGAGCAGTCAAGGATTAATCTTATCCAGACCCAGGCTATTCAACGCCTAGTTGCAAAGAATCAGATGCAGTCGTCCCTGCTGGTACAACATGGAAAAATCATAGATGCTTTCAAGGAGTTCTTGGCATCTCAGGGGGAGACGAGCTGTAAAGGCGATGAGTTGAGGACCAAGAGACGAAATGATAGAGACGATGATCCCAATGCATCGAAAGATGCAGGTGGTGAGTTGCCAAGAACTGATCAAGCTCTTGGAACTTCCACAACTCAGGGGGAGTCGACAACTGCAGCTGGTGGTGATGATGTGATGGTAGTGGACGTAGAGGAGATGGATGATGGTTTGGTTGGTGATGATGATGTACTACCGGTGGATGAGATAGAGAAGATTGGAGAAGAGATTGTGATTGATACAGAGATTGAAGAGGGAGAGATAGTAGAAGAGAATGTGGAGCATGAGATACCAGATGTTGAGAAGATAGGTATGAGTCAACAGATTGGAAGTGATGAGTCTGAATGGGAAGAGCAGCCTAGATGGAAAGAAGGCTATGCTCAGTGGTTCGTCAAAACAAAGAAACCAGCGGTCCCTAAAATGCTTAAGAAGAGTTACAACATTAAAGGTTATGCTGAAGCGAAGAAATGGATTATATGCTGGATATATGATGAGCAGTTGAGGCTCTTCGTGATTAAAAGGTATGACGGTGTTCAGTACTTTAGAAGGATGTTGAGATCGTTGAATACACTGCCAGAATGTGAAGTGAAAGACTTAGCCAGATTGGGATTGATAAACAGAAGTGACGATAATATGGCTAGAGTCATTGGGAAGATTGTGTGGAAAGAGAGTATAAAAGAGAAGAAATTTGAGCTGTTGAAACCACAAAAGGGAAAACTTGTTGAAGACAAGGATAGAGGTTTGAGAGCTGATGGAAAACCTTGGATGATTATGAAGTATAAACCGATCCGGTGTTTGAAAGAAGTACCGATGAAACTAATGCCCAAGGATGTGCTTAAAGACCTAAAGTGGTGGTATGTAGATTGTGAGACAGCTGAGGCAGTGATGGAAGACGAGGATGAACAAGAGGTGCTTAGAGTGTACGATCCGATGCACTTGGTAAACTTATCGCAAGCTGATTTGCAGGTGTTGAATGATAAGAAGATATTTTATATTCCTGCTTGGAAAGACGAAGCGAGGAAATATCAGAGAATAGTATCGGTTTGTGTTCGAGAAGGAGTGCATGCTTGAAGATAGAAGATTGAAGATTACTAGACACGTGTTTGAAGCTAAAGAGGTGAAGCTACTGCCAAAGGGGAGTCTGTTGGTGCATGATGTCAGTAGTTCAGTGTCGAGTGTCTGTAATCGTGTTAGTTAGATTTGAATTTTGTATGTAAGCGAAGTTGCTAACAAGTTCGCTGATATGGGCGAACTTGTTAGACAAGCGAAGTTAGGGACAACTTCGCCTGAACATGCCAGGCGAAGTTGTCGTGTCTATATAAGCTATTTTGTATCCGGCTTATTCAATTAATCAGAATTAATAGAGAGTTTATTTGTGTATTCGAGTCAGAGAGTTTTGTATTCAGTGATCATAGTATCACGTGTTTACGGTTGGAATACAACGTGTGTTTGGTTATCGTATCGTGTGTTAGCTCGTATTGTTTTCTATACTCGTAACGTCTTACGTAGGGATTCCGCACCTACGTAGAACGCGATATCTCGTGTAGATCCGGCTGGGAACCTACAAGGTATGATCATACGCCCCCCCCTTTGCACTCAGGACCATTGTTTCGAGTGGAAAAGGGACCTCATTATCCGAGTACGTTGGTTGTTACCAACTGGAAAGGACCTTCGTTTGTTCTTTACACTCATGACCATTGATTCGAGTGTAAAGAACCCTTTCATGCTTTGTAGTTATACTTCTCACTAGTTTCATGGAATTGTATGATTTTTACGTATTATATCCAAATGTGTGAACTCACCAACTATTCATATAGTTGACATTATTTTATGCATATGCTACAGGTACTGTTATTAGAATATGACACACAGAGAAGATACTAGGCTTTGGTTATTCAAACAAATGGACATACTGCATGTTGTATTTATTTTCCTTGTATTACTTGTTTAAACTTGTGTATTTAAAGTATTAATCAATTAATGATAATATTGTCACTTTATAGTGTCACATGTGTTTTGAACAGTCTGTGCGTCACACTCGGGCGTTTCCGCTTTAGCCGGGGTGTTACAGATTGGTATCTTAGCCGTGACTATAAGATAGGACACTAGACGTAGTGCCCTAGTTAGTTATAGCTTATTTGTTTATTGTTTAGGTTGCATGATTAGAAATTATGTGAACCTTACTTGATTGTTCTTTGCACATGCTATTACTTATTACTATTGATTCGTTTACGCCTCATGTAAACAAGCACATACACAAGTCCAGGCTTAGGCCTAAAATGAATATTTTCAATCATTTCCAATCAAATTTATTTTGGTTTTCGATATTTGCTCTTCTTAAAGCAAATATTATGTGGAGGGTATGTAGTAACTGTAAGGGGGACATGCTTGTTTTTTGAACTCTTAACACCGAGGTTATTGAAACCTAAGGATAAGCAATGCGTAGAAATCCGATCAGAAGCGGGGCCCGGTTGCTTACCTAGAGAGTTCGGAAAGGGCCTAAAACCTATTAAGTCAAAGCATACCACACTAAACGCCATACGAATCACAATTTTATGCTTTCAAACGTAACCATGTTCTCTTTCTAAAAAGAATATGGTTACACTCCTAAGGATGTCACACAAGTCATGGTGGTTCATGCGACGTGTGAGTCCGACACTCAATGTTTTACAATGTGTTTTAGCTAAAAGTCTGATAAGTCGTGGTGATACACGAATACCCAGCTTTTGGTTCGATTTGATTACGCATTTTGATTTGCATTTCTTAATTGAAAGTCTGTCAAGTCATGGTGATACACGAATACCCAACATTTCGCTTCGATTTGCTTACTCATTTTATTAATATTTTTTTCCGGAACATACAAGTTATGAAGATTTATACAACGGTGATTTCGAACTTAATTGTTTATATTATAATTTTAAAGTCATTGGGATACGTGAATAGTCTAGTTTCAATTCCTTTTCCGTGTTTATATATTTATTGAAATTTCTAAAAGTCGTGCTATTACATGAATTGTCAAGTTTCAACCCGTTTTCTTTATTATAAATTCTATTATTATAATTTGAAAATTCGAAAGGTCATGATGATACATGAATCGTCGAGTTTCAATTCATTTTCTTTATTTATATATTCATTTACTATTTTGGGTTTAAAATTGAAAACTCGAAAAGTCATTGTGACGCATGAATGGTCAATTTTCAATTCGTTTTATTTATTTGAAAATACTCATTATTTCTTATGTTTTGAATTGAAATACGAAAAGTCATGGTGATACATAAATGGTCGATTTTCAATTGGTTTTCTTTATGTAATTCGTTTAATTATCATGGTTTTAATTGAAAATTCGAAAAGTTATGGTGGTAAATGAACACTTGTAAGACCCCGAATCCCGGAAATCCTAAAGTTGGTCATCATATCCAAAAATTTATAAAAATTTAAAACTAAAGGCAAATTCATTTTATTAAAACCGTTTCAGAGTATAAAATTCAACGGAAAATCATAAATACTAAAACAAGTTCCCAAAACCCGGGAAATATGCCCAAAACCAAATTTAAATATGTCTAGTAATAATTGAAAAGGAACAGTGTTCATTATTGAAACCCTCGACTAGATATGACTTCAACCGTCCAAGTAGTCTTGAGCACGTCCAAGCGATAAGCATCCTCCTCTAAACCTAAAACTCACACTAACATACACACAAAGTCAGCTTGAGCTGAGTGAGTTCAATTTTAATAATTGACATTTATATAAATCGTTCCAAGAGTTTATATATAATACGGAATATGAGCAGTTAGGCCATAATAAACGATAAGTAGTCCTACTTATATATCTCTATAATTATATCCCTATGCATAACATCCAATTAATAACATCAGGATCGAGCACACATACAACCCAAACACGTAACATTCCATCCCATGGTGATCATGCCACACGAGCCTCCCCCCTTACGGGCTTTCCAGGGCCCGCCATAGGATTTTAGAACATGAGTAGTATAGTTTGGCCCGACCAAGATCACCATCCACCGTATGCAAACAAAAAGTAGGCATACGCAAACATCCTTAGTCAATATGACTAATTAAGATCGCCAATCATAGGCCATAAAGTAACAAATGTATAAACATACATATATATTATTCCAAGATATAACATACTACAAGTAAGTCTATGGGCCATAAGGTAAGACATGTATAAACATTCGTATATATTATTCCAAGATATGCCATACTACAAGTAAGCCTATGGGCCATAAGGTAACACATGTATAAACATACGTAAATATTATTCGAAGATATGACGTACTACAAGTAAGTCTTGGCGAAATCATTTAAGCGGTTTATCAAGTAAAAACAGTTCGGTGTGTATGCTAGCCCAAAACTTGAAAAGAGTAAAAAGGGGCATCATGAACTCACCTGACACGAGGCACACAATCAACAACGAGCTAGAGAACCTCTAAGCAAATCCACAATTAAAAGCATATCGGATTGCACACAAAGATTACTAACTGAACCGCACCGACTCATTTATTCTACGAGACGTTCTAACATGGTTTGATTGACCTAAATCCTCGACCCTACCAAATTCAATTACATCAGCCCCCGAGGCCATGTATTCACCAAAACCACCCTTAGTTAATTCCGGTGACAAAGAATTCCCAAAATACCCCAGCGAGTTGCTAGTTGAACGAATATGCGCGTTTATGAGTTGATTATGCTCTTATAAACCAACTCAGCCCCGTGTAGACCAAATTTAACAAAATCACAGCCAACAAGCCCACACGACGCTACACGAGTTGGATGGGTCGGTAATTCGCAAGCACAACGCACAAACTACCAATAAACGCGAATATGCGTTGTACCGACTCGTTTGAGTAACCGACAACCAATTCAGCCCCAATACTTAAAAAATCATTTTTCCACAGCCCGTATATCAAACCAAAGTTACACAAACTGAATTGGTTGTTAATTCCTTCAAACCTCGCGATAAACGCAACAATTAACAAACTAGACAACCGAAATCCTAGTTTTCAATCTATCAACAAGTGACTAACCAAACGAGCTTCATAGCTCACGATTCTAAAGTATAATACATATAACATACCTAGGAAGATGACGGAGCAAAAACTTCAATTGATACAGCCCCGAAAAGAACACAATTGGACAGCCACCGGTGTAGCCTAAAACGAATGAATTGATCAATAACGAGTATAAGGAGGAGATTATAGCATGCAAAGATGCATTTTATTGCATAGGAAAATCATAGGAATAAATTATCAAATTTTTACCAGAGTTTAATAAATGTCTTAGGCTTTTAAAAATATTTTTGTTATATTTTTACAATGCACACAAAAATCATAAAAATTCCTCCAACACAGAAAGGTATGTACAGCTATTTTAGTGCACAACAAAAGTGTTTTATTTGTTTAAAAATCATTACCAAACCAAATTAAGTGATTCCAACTGGATTGTAATCTTAACTCAAAAAAGTTCAGTAGTGGAATCAACTAATTTAGACTTGTCAAAAAAGAGTTATGATGTCGGGAAGACAGACCAAAATCCTACACCCCACATCAACTTTGACACATGATCTTATAAAATCATAAAAACCATTCAAATCGCGTCCAAAAATTACATATTATACCTTCTGGAAACTAGACTCATTGTAGAATATCATGAAGTTACAGAACAATCAATAAACGAGTATGAATCTGTCAGAAACTGTTTTAATCAAAAGTCAAACCCTAACATGATTTTGACAACTCTAGGGTTTAATAAGCGATTTAATGATGAAAAAGACATTCCTTCATGTAGTACTAACCTGAAATTTATTGAATATGGATTAGAATAGGCTGAAGATGAAGAGAAAACGTGATAGGGGTGGGGGTGTTGTGACTGCCGATCGCAATCAGCAAGAGGAGATGGCAAAGTGTTAGAGGTTTTCCAAAAATTTACAATCTAGCCCTTCTACTTGCAATTGAGTTTACTTGCTTCCAAAGCTTATTAAATGAACTATTAGAATGGCCACAAGAGACCTCTCAACCTTAAATATTAAAAACCCGTCTAACATACTCTACAACGCTTCATGCCGTTAAACGAAAAATAGCGAGTGCTACAAACTAATCCAGTCCTTTAAATTATGAGAGGTGATGTCTTGAGCAAAACGACGGATAAATGGAATTTTAAAACGTATTAGAAGGCTTCTAAATTAAATAGATGAAACCCCGCCTTTTAAATAAACTTTTATATTCGATCGAGCCGATTAACGGAATTTCCGGGCGTTACAACACTCGATTTTCAATTCTATTTCACTACTTATTTTAAGTTTATAGTAAATTATATTTTATTTCAAAATTTGATAAATTTTTCATATGTTTATTCAAAAATTTATGAGACTATTATTGAAATGCGAAAACTCGTGCTGACTCATGAGCATTTCAAGTTCGATTTCACATTTTGTTTCATGCGATTTATTTCCTCTATTTATTTTTATGATTTATATAGATGGATTCCTATTTTTGGAATTTTTCTTGTGATATTTCTTTTGGTTACTATACGAATTTTATATTTACGTTTTGTGTCATGTGAATTCTTGTGACAATTGAGACAAAACTAGGTACACCTTAATACGCAATTACCAATTTAACGATTAAACGCGTATTACGTACCGAACAAACGAATGACCGAACGGGTCTGGTTAGTTACAAACCAAGCATTGTATCATCCGTTAAGCCGAAAAAGACTTACCAAACACTTACTTAAAATGTTTTAAGTGATCCGTGAAAATATTTTCAATTTTTACAAACGTATAGTATGCTTTATAAATTTACACAAAAATAGCAAAAAAAACACTTGTTTTTGCACTGTTTGTCGTACCCGATATATTTTTCGCGCCAAAAACAGAACCCGAAATAAATTTGAACTCGAAATTTCACATTTGGGCACGTAAATCGAGAAAAGTGGGCAAAATGGGCCCAAAAGGGGGCCCAACAAGCCCAGCCCGCCAAAATGGACTCCTTTTTGTTATATAAGTTGTTTTAAATGCACTTTATGTCATTTTCAAAACAAAATATCCTACTTTAGACCAGCTTGCTTGCTTCTTGATCAAAAACCTGCTGTTCTTCAACCAAACCCTAGGTAAACTTGTCATTTTAATCAATTTTTAACTTGTTTAAACATGTTTAATTTCATATAAACATAGTTTGATTACCAAAAATCTCTTCTAAACATGGAAAAACCCTAAAAATGGTCCAAAAATATATTTTGATTATACACATGGTTAGGAACCTAGTTTGATAGTTTTTTTGGCCATAAACACGGATTAGAGGGTTTAAACGGCGTTTTTACAGTTCAAAAGTTCGGTTTAGAACCCTAACCGAAACCCTAATGTTCATGGCTGGTCTCTTGATGATACATGCTTAGTTTGTGATATAGGAACTGTACCTAGCTTATGTAGATGCACAAGGACCTGGAAATTGGATTAAGAAAGCAAAAATGGGCGAAAACCACAAAGGTAATGCCGAAATGCTTGATTACGAGCTGTTTAGGTTAAGGTTGTGATGCGCTTATTTTTAGGTCATAATTATTTGCAGGGACATCAGTGGTAATATGATTTGGTCCCTGGTCAAATTTGGTAATTTTTCGACCATCCGAGAATATTTGGCGAATTTATTACCGAATTGGGACGTTTAATTGGGAAAAATAGTTAAAATGCTTGAAAAATTTTGAAATTTTGTAGGGAACTCAAATTTGGTATATTTTGACCATATATGAAATTTGGAATCTTTTGGAAAAGCCTAAGTGTGTTTTGTGTATATGCGTTTATATGAGTTTTATAGTCGAATTTGATCCGAAAAGAATATTGAACAAGGTTGTTACATTCTGGAATGGATACATATAGTTTTGGGATATAATTTGAGTATCCAGGAATTTTTGTGGAATATTTGGAAATCGTTTGGGATAAACGGACGATTTTCAGGTTAAATATAGCTGGTAAAATGAATTTTTATAAATTAATAAACCAGTAAATAATTCCAGAAATATTTTTATAAAAATATGCATATTTTATTTGATAAGTGGCTAAATTTTTATAATTTAATGATTAACGGTTAATTAGTTATGCTAATTTAAAAAATTAAACAAATTCAATTCTAATAAAAACCGACAAGTTCGTGATTAACGAACCTGCGGGAATATCAGAACACCAAGAGTGATCAAAAATCATATTTTTAGATTAATTAAGTAAAAACAAACCTTTTTATGAGAAACCTGGACAATCTGGATAGATTGTCCACGTTTCTCCTCAAATCAAACTGAATAAACGGAAACAGGCCCCGTAGCGAATCCGGAACCCCAATGTGTGATCTTTCTGTATAACTTAATTATTTTATCAACCAACACATTTACCCATGCTTACTTCCCCATAACTGTTTTCTGAACGCATAAACGAACAACTTGGCCCAGCTGGAAAAACGGGGAAACTGAGCCAAGTTCGGTTTTAAGTATTAAACATTAAACAACATCACAATCTAAGCCTATTGACACTTTTTGGGTGTACCAGCTATACCCAGATTAGTTATACAGCCCAGTTTAGTATAATGATTATAATAATATTAAAATATTAATATTATTATAATATTGATTATAGGGGTTCGTGATACGAGTCAACCTAACTACAAGCTGACGCTGTACTGAATCCCTATTAAACCGTGAGTTTCATGACTCCACTTTAAATTGTTTTATGAACTTTTTGGGTGAAAAACATGTTGATGCATATCTATATATTATGAATTGTTTGATGATGGGAATTATCTAAGTGCTAACACACGAAAGTCCCCACGAACACAGTGATTAACTTCGAGCCGGTGGCTTGTGAATAGTGCTATTGGTTTGACAAACACAAACGGAATCGGCCTGGTTGCCGTGTCACATAGCGCTGTTTGCACATGACCATATTTATACAAACAGGCTATGTAGTGTTAGACATAGCTACCGGGGCATGTTGTGGGCGTAAGGGGAGCCACCGTGGTTGATTGAGCGTGGGAAATGGATGCACGCAGCATAGACAGTCAAGGCTTCACTGTAGCTTAGCATAATTACATTGTAAACATACAAACAAACGTACTTGTGAACGTATATACATACATACTTGCGTATTTACAATATGTGATTGTTGTACGTGCATCTGAATTCTTGAAAACCGTGAAACTCACCAACTATTTGTAGTCGACCCATTTTAACATGTTTTTCAGGTACTGGATTGGATTAGAAAGTCAATGTGCTACGTGTTTGACTTGCGACCAATGCTGGGTGGATTGATGCAAGTGTGCTAGTAATATGTAAAGCCGCTTAACGGGCTAGATTTAGTTTGTATCATCTAGTTGTAACAAAGTTAGATTGATGTAAAATATTGTAAACTAGTTTGTATTGTTCTTTATAAACAATGTGGTTGATACCAGAGGTGTCTGTTACATTTCCATTTTACGCTTCTGCAAATCGCTCAACGGGGTGTGACATAAGTTGGTATCAGAGCCATTGGTTATGAAGGATTAGGTTATCCCTTAGGGTACCTAAAATTTAACCGTAGGTTCGATTAAATCTGGGAAAATAAATAATAATTTAATATTATATGCTGATGGATGCCGGGATGAACTTGTAGGGCAATTGACTTATTATTGTCCGGAACATAATAATAGACTTGCTTGTACGAGGGAATTCGGAGGAAGTTGTGGAACGTACGGGTAGGTAAAAATGACAACATATGAGTATAAAAGGTAATACTGAGTATGTGTGTATATATATATATATATATAACACGCATACGTGCTTATCTGGATGAAGGTGAACGAATACGTGTACGTACTGTACTGTCGATAATACTAAGTCTCCGTGTAACGAATATTATATTCGATTATAATCAATATTAATTTAAGATTGTATTTTATTAAAAATAGCATTATATTCTATCATAATTAATATTGTACCTGACTATAACAAATAACATATTTTATTTGGTCATAAGTAATAATATTCTCTACTCTGATTCCTAATATTGAAAATATTAATTTTATAACAAATTGTGAAAACGAAAGATGTTGAAAACGGTAGTCTCATATCGGATGAAGAACTGATGTTGCCTGTAAACGGAAATGCAAGGACGTTCTAGCGAGTCCAAACTAAATCTTGCTGTATGATTGAATCACAGACCGAGCGTAAATTCAATGCCTAGAAAGGAACTGTGAAAGGTATGATATACGTATGTCCATCTCAAGGGAACACGACACTTTTTGATTCGGGCCTAATCTTTATCTCACATATGAGTTTCTAACAGCAAATTGAACTGTTTTCTAGCCATCTCCACTTCCATTGTTAAAAATAAACACAACTTCCAACAAAATAATTAAGAAAGAGTACGGTTATTCAAACTACAACTATAATAGCTATCCTATTAATTTTTAATAATATAACAAACCATGACCACTTACATATGTCATACACCAGTTATGAAAATAATAATTCCTCAATACTTCACTAGTACCACCGACCTTGATAAACCTTCTTAACTAATAAAATTATTAAATCCTCTGTGTATGAGTCCTAATCACTCCTATATTGTTTTCACTCCGACCAGTTATCACAAAAGAGAACCCTCACACCCGTGGACCAATGACGTATCTTGGCTGGTAGATCCCATGCTTACTCCCAACTAACAAATTATCATTTTTAGTAGACCCAGCATGCTTGTGGGTACTGACTGACCTAATGAAAGAATTTTCTATAGCTAAATTTAATAACATCCAAAGGTTAAGAAAAATATGCAAATGCCTCCCGACTACAACACACTGTTTAAACTCATAACGAGCAAATGTCTATTTACGGGAGAGACAGGATAAAACAGTTACCCAATGGTAGGGTTACATCTGCACAATTGTGGTACAAGTTGTGAATTATTTGTGATTATTATACTATGTGCCTAGATAGATAAGGATAGTATGACACTATTGTTTATAGTTTCGATACTCCCTGCAAGCATTTGATAGTATGCTATGCTGATATGGAGGACAATTTGAACCCGTTAGTATAAACATTGACCCTTATCGGGTTAAAATTACTTGTCGTGGGATGATAAATTTTGATATATACATGCAAAAAATAGCCTCAGTAGGCTAAACCTATGTACTACCCTGAGTATATGAGTACATGATTTGGTGTGTGTAGCACATAATTGCTATTTGAATTACCTGAATGTTAGCTAATGTGAATCCCTGTGTAGTGAGTTATAGGGAAAATTACTATTATGTGAGATATAGTTATTTATCATTATAGGATGGCCCCGAAGAAAACAAACACTTGAATTGAGCCAGTTGTGGCCGAAATGATTGTTTGGAAACTGCGAACAGTAACTCTGACAATCGCAGCGCGATTCACTGCTAGCATTAATACAGCGATGAATACAAATCAAAGGCCAAACTCTGATACGGCCGCGAATATTATTTAGCCGCCCAATACTAATACACCTACAAATGTTATTTTCTCGATAAATATGAACATTGTCACGAATAATGCTCTCCCACGGGACACAGGTGATACTGCCAATAACAATAATTTCCCCCACTAAATGCCATTGGCAACGACAAAAAAATCTTTTACCGAACATGAATACTAGTCATAACAACCGTGACCCTTCACGACGGGAATACTCGTTTAAACGATTTAAGTTGTGCAAACTCATAAATTTTAGTGGTACTAAAGAATCAAATGAATTAGTAAAATGGACCGAGACGATAAAGTTAGTTATCTCTACCAGTAGCTCCTATCAAATTGTATCATTAATTATGCTACTATTACATTACCTAGCCACGTCCTTGTGTGGTAGAAAGCGATTGTACGAACTCGGGAACAAAAGGCAATTATCCGCATTGCCTGGGTAAGACTTAAAACCTTTATATTGAAATATTTGTCCAAGGAATGAAATCCAAAATAAAAGGGGGGATCAACTGGAATACACAAACCGTTCTAACAATCTGGTTCGACAAATACTATGGTTAGTAATCCGAAAGTAGAGACCTTAGTTAATCCAGTTAGCCACTTAACTTTTGAGAATACCGGGGCGCAAGCCGAGGTGGTAACTTTGAATTCGATCAGTAAAGGTGTGTTGAAAATACTGGGAATCATCTAGTACAAAACGAGCTAACCACGCAACAGGAGTACAAGAGCTAGAATAGTTTAATCGTGCGTACCCTACAACTCAAAATAACACGACAATTAATTCTAGTTCATAATTCAACATATGCAATGAACCTCTACCAAAGGGTATGCCGAATAAAGGCATGTCATAAAAGCGAGAAAACTGGATACTATGCCTGTAGCCGTGAAACTATTATAACACTGTAAACCGACCATTCTAAATTCATCACTTACAGTTAACCCAATCGTAACTAATTCGCTCACAACCTATGACAAACCCTTTTCCTTGTTATGAGTGTGGAAGTACAAAATGCTCCAAACAGAAATGTCCCAAATTATACCTAGAACGAACAACGACGTCTAACTTCGCTAGAGGCCACAATTAGTGATCAGATGCGATAAAGACACGATAAGACTTAAATGTGAGGAAGAGACATCCGTAATTCCTGATTATTATGCTTCAAATTCATTTGATATAGGTATCGATAGAGGTCTTATTTCCACTAACTTGTTACCCCGAGAAATGTATCGGTTAATGAACTAGTAGACCCCTATATTATAGAATTTGCTAACAGAAAATCTATAACTATTAACCAAATACTCCAAAGCTGTTATATTATCCTAACCAGCCAACCAATTTTATTGACCTACTCCCATTCTAAGTTAGGAAGCATCGATGTAATTGTCAGTATGGATTGGTTAGCTAAATACAAGGCGGAAATCATGTGTGATGACTAAATAGTTAAAATTCCCCTCTTGGATAATGAATCAATTATGGTACAAGGAGAGGAGGTTGGTGCAATACCACCTCTCGTGTCTCAACTTAAAGTATTGCGCTTTCACCAAGAGTGTATGGCATTTCTGGAAAATGTAACCATAAAAACCTTAACGAAACATATAGGAGATATCCCTGCAGTACTCTAAAACTTTAATGTCTTCCTAATGAACTACCTGGAATACCACTATCTGACAAGTTAAACTCTGAACTGACCTAACCGTAGGGGCAACTCCTATTACCAAGGCTCTTTATCGCCTGGCATTCTCTGAAATGTAAGAACTAATTACACAGCTACTAGAATTATTAGATAAAGATTTCATAGGACCTAGCTATCCTTATTGGGCAGCACCGGTGTTGTTTGTAAAGGAGAAGGATTGAAGCTTTAGGATGTGCGTTGATTACCGGGAAATACACAAAATTGCCATCGAAAACCAATATCCTCTCCCACAATTAGACGAATTATTCAATCAGCTCCAAGGAACGAATTATTTCTCGAAAATCGACCTCCGATCCAGCTATCTTCAAGTTAAAATCCAAGACGAAGATGTTTCTAAAACGGCGTTTCGGACTCAGTAAAGTCGCTATGAATTTTCAATTATGCCTTTTGCGCTAACTAATACACCCGCAGTCTGCCTGGACCTCCTTAACTGAGTTGTAAACCGCACCTCAATAAATTCGTTGTAGTGTTTAGCAATGACATCTCGATATATTTGAAAACTAAGGTGGAACTTGAACAACATATACGAACAATCTTGGAGGCGTTGAGGAAGGAGGAATTGTCCAAGTATGAATTTTAGCTACAAGGATTATGAATTTTGAACACGTTATTAGCTTACATGGAATTTACGTACACCCGAACAAAGCTGATAAACACCAGAGTCAACAAAAGAAATTCGCTAAATTTTGGAATTAGCTGAGTATTATCAGCGCTTTATTGTACACTTTCAGTTTAGCCCAACCTTTAACCCTTTTAACCCAAGAAAACTGAATTTATGATTGGGAAAGAGAACAAGAAATGACTTTTAATCGTTAAAAACAGAAACTTTGTCAAACCCCTATACTAAATCTCCCAGAAGGGATTGATAACCTTGTAATATATTGTGATACATCCCGAGAAGAATTAGAATGTGTTAATACAGAGAAACAAGGTTATAACATACACTTCCTAACAATAAAAAACACACGAGAAAATTACATTATCTTTGACTCGGAGTATGGGATGGTTGTTTTTACACCTAAGGCATGGGAATGATACCTATATGCCATTAAATGAATAATTTACATGAGTCACAAAAGTCTATGACTTGCAGTTGAACGGTCAAAACTAGATATGGGGTAACGAAGACGAGGCTCGTGAAACAATTGTAATTGAGAAAAACCAATTCCTTAAGTTGAAGGGATAAAGCTAAACATTAGAAAGTACGGGTATTTGAAACTATTGTTTAGACAAACATTATCGGGCATATTCATATCACCCAAAAGAAATCCCTAAGAGCCGAACATTTAGAAAACAACATCTTGTACGAAGAAGATAAGAACTTTGAAAAGGAATACCGATGAAATTCTATACCTCGAACAAACCGATTCTGAATTATAAATCTTGGTAACTTACGAGGCCTGATCATGGACGAAGTACGCAAGTCTAGATATTCCAATTATTCAAGAACCGATAAAAAGTACAAACATTCAAATAAATATTATTAGTAATCCAAATATTTGACTCGTGCTAGAATTAAAGCAGAGTATCAAAAACTCTTAGTAACGTTATAACAACCGGAAACTCCCACTAAAATGAGGAACAAACTATAATGAGCTTCACAACACACCTTCGTCAATCGTTCCAAGAACTCACTGTAATCCGGGTACCAATTGACCGGCTAACTTAAACTGCATACTCTCTCCCGATCCATAACAATTACACAACTGAAAAGCACGTGTACAATTATGTCAACAAAATCATACCTCGACATGGTATGTCAATTTCGATTACTTTGGACTGAAATAGTCATTACGCCTCTTATGTTCTGATAAATTTAAGGAACTGAATATGGTTTAACCACGACCTGTCGTTCCCAAACAAACGATTGATTTGGACAAGCTATTCAGGCACTGAAAGAATTACTGAACCTTAGAGAAATGTAGGATCAACATTTCCACTGGTTTAATCCTCGTATTCTAATAATTACCATAATATTATACGAGCGACACTATAACTGATATGATATCAGCAAGAGTATAAATCATCACCTTAATAAGATAAAATTTAGCAACATTCAGAATTCAATTCAAAACCCAATTTGAGTCCGGAAACCACAGATAAAACTCATAGAAATCAAAAACAAACTGAAGGCCGCATAAATTTAATAAAAGAATTACACCGATGTATGTAATGAATTGTTGACCTTTGAAAAGTGGTATTCGAATTGCGAAAACTGATAAGTTGACATCAACATAAATAGAATTGTACGAGGTTGTCTCAGAAATTAATCCCGGAGCATATTGAATAAACTATCTCGAGAATCGAGTTCATTCTCAATTTTAGTTATACTAAAAATTTCTTATATACAAAAACAAACAAGTGTCTTAATGATAAGGCAGAGTTAGTACCACTTGAAAACTTTCACATAGCTAAGTTGGTGATGAACACGTATAAATAGTGGACGGGAAAATCAAACAGTTACGACTCAATAAAACTTTCAAGGATCAAGGTTTGGTAAAATCCACAACGGGGAACCAATTATATTCCTGTTTGTCCCTAAGGGGCATATAATTGGCATAATAGAATTTTGAGGACGAAATATACTAACGGGGGAGAATGTGACAATTGAGATAAAACTAGGTACACCTTAATACTCAATTACCAATTTAACGATTAAACGCGTATAACGTACCGAACAAACGAATAACCGAACGGGTCTGGTTAGGACCCAGATATCTCGAGGGGCCATCTATAAGTGATATACGATAAATATAAGCTAATATATTAGTATTATGGTCTTAGTTAGATAGCAAACAAGTTAAACGAAAACATGCTCCTTTAACTACTCGCTATAGATTTAAACGCTAAAGATAGTTACAAACCAAGCATTGTATCATTCGTTAAGCCGAAAAAGACTTACCAAACAATTATTTGAAATGTTTTAAGTGATCCGTGAAAATATTTTCAATTTTTACAAACGTATAGTATGCTTTTATAAATTTACACAAAGATAGCCGAAAAACACTTGTTTTTGCACTGTTTGTCGTATCCGATATATTTTTCGCGCCAAAAATAGAACCCGAAATAAATTTGGAATCGGAATTTCACATTTGGGCACGTAAATCGATAAAAGTGGGCCAAATGGGCCCAAAAGGGGGCCCAACAAGCCCAGCCCGCCAAAATGGATTCCTTTTTGTTATATAAGTTGTTTTAAATGCACTTTATGTCATTTTCAAACAAAATATCCTACTTTGGACCAAATTGCTTGCTTCTTCATCAAAAACCTACTGTTCTTCAACCAAACCCTAGGTAAACTTGTCATTTTAATCAATTTCTAACTTGTTTAAACATGTTTAATTTCATATAAATATAGTTTGATTACCAAAAATCTCTTCTAACCATGGAAAAACCCAAAAAATGGTCCAAAAATATATTTTGATCATACGAATGGTTAGGAACCTGGTTTGATAGTTTTTTTTGGCCATAAACACGGATTAGAGGGTTTAAACGGCGTTTTTACGGTTCAAAAGTTTGGTTTAGAACCCTAACCAAAACCCTAATGTTCATGGCTGGTCTCTTGATGATACATGCTTGGTTTGTGATATAGGAACTGTAACTAGCTTTTGTAGATGCACAAGGACCCAGAAGTTGGATTAAGAAAGCAAAAATGGGCGAAAACCGCAAAGGTAATGCCGAAATGCTCGATTACGGGCTGTTTAGGTTAACGTTCGGATGTGCATATTTTTAGGTCATAAATATTTGCAGGGACATCAGTGGCAATATGATTTGGTCCCTGGTCAAATTTGGTAATTTTTCGACCATCCGAGAATATTTGGCGAATTTATTACCGAATTAGGATGTTTAATTGGGAAAAATAGTTAAAATGCTTAAAAAATTATGAAATTTTGTAGGGATCTCAAATTTTGTATATTTTGATCACATATGAAATTTGGAATCATTTGGAAAAGCCTAAGTGTGTTTTGTGCATATGCGTTTATATGAGTTTTATAGTCGAATTTGGCCCGAAAAGAATATTGAACAAGGTTGTTACATTATGGAATGGATACATATGGTTTTGGGATATAATTTGAGTATCCAGGAATTTTTGTGGAATATTTGGAAATCGTTTGGGAGAAACGGACGATTTTCAGGCTAAATATAGCAGGTAAAATGAATTTTTATAAATTAATAAACCAGTACCTAATTCCAGAAATATTTTTATAATAGTCTGCATATTTTATTTGATAAGTGGATAAATTTTCATAATTTAATGATTAACGGTTGATACATATCTATATATTATGAATTGTTTGATGATGGGAATTATCTAAGTACTAACACACGAAAGTCCCCACGAACACAGTGATTAACTTCGAGCTGGTGGCTTGTGAATAGTACTATTGGTTTGACAGACTCAAACGGAATTGGCCTGGTTTCCGTGTCACATAGCTCCGTTTGCACATGACCATATTTATACAAACAGGCTATGTAGTGTTAGACATAGTTACCGGGGCATGTTGTGGGCGGAAGGGGAGCCACGGTGGTTGTTGAGTGTGGGAAATGGATACACGCAGCACAGACAGTCAAGGCTTCACTGTAACTTAGCATAATTACATCATAAACATACAAACAAACGTACTTGTGAACGTACATAAATACATACTTGCGTATTTAGAATATGTGATTGTTGTACTCGCATCTGATTTCTTAAAAACCGTGAAACTCACCAACTATTTGTAGTTGACCTATTTTAACATGTTTTTCAGGTACTGGATTGGATTAGAAAGTCAATGTCCTACGTGTTTGACTTGCGACCAATGCTGGGTGGATTGATGCAAGTGTGCTAGTAAGATGTAAAGCCGTTTAACGGGCTGGATTTAGTTTGTATCACCTAGTTGTAACAAAGTTAGATTGATGTAAAATATTGTAAACTAGTTTGTATTATTCTTTATAAATAATGTGGTTGATACCAGAGGTGTCTGTTGTATTTCTTTTTTACGCTTCCGCAAATCGCTCAACGGGGTGTGACAATTCTTCGCGTTTCGAAGCATGTCTTCTCGTTTTCCTTGATGTTGCCCTCGAAACTCAACCCACAAAACGACAACCCAGATCATCAAGAAATCGACCATCGTGATCCCAACCATGATTACCACTAACCACGACAATACATTTAAACCTAAAGGCTTTGCCTAAGTCAATCCAAACCCAACATAACTCTTGGATACTCAAACCTAACCTAACAAAGATACATACATGAGAACCCACCCTTTTTTGTAACACATGCAAATCCACCACCGCGTTGACGAAACACTCCAAGCTGTGATAATTTCAGCCACCTCATCAACTCTTTCCATGTAATTATACATACTTAACATTACACATTTATTCCCACGACCTGTTACCCAACCATTCATACCAAACCTTCTGCCTTACCTTATGTTCGTACTTCAAACTCGCTACTATTGTAGTAACCCGAGAACACCATCATATTCAAGGCCTAACTTGTTTCCACCATGCAATACCTTACCCACATTCCTTGTCTTCTTAAAGTTTATTGTTTTCCGACGTCGATACCTAGTCCCTTCAAACTTATCAACTATGCCAAAATTTTAAATAACTAATTTTTTTTTCACGCATACTTCTCCATGTTTATGTCTTCTATAAACACCTTTTACTTGAAATTTCAAATCTCGATTATTTTTAATCAATTAATAAATATATATATTCATATATTCACAACATATTTTATCATACGAAGTATATTCAGGTTCATTTTTCTCCAAAAGAAATTTCATTTTAACTAAATGGGTTATTACCCATATTTTTATCATTACTGCTACTGCTACTGCTACTATCATAATATTTTTCCAAGTTTAAATGAAATCTCCAAATAAAGTAAAATCTTTTACATCAAACTATTATTATTTTTACAAAGTTTATAAGCTTTATCGCTAACTAAAGACTTTATTTGTAAAAGATGTTTATCTTCAATTTCAAGGTGAGTTTCTCACACCCTCTTTTCAACAGTTTTATTAACTTTGGGTAGCCTATGTATCCTATTTACTCAATGGTTTATCGAGTCATTTACAAAACTATAATTCACTACATGGACTTGTGCGTTTACTTGCTTACTTGCGTTGATTTCAATTTCAAGTGGTTGCCTTAATAAGTATGATCATACGCCCCCCTTTGCATTCAGACCATTGTTTCGAGTGGAAAAGGGACCTCATTATCCGAGTACGTTTGTTGTTACCAACTGGAAAGGACCTTCATTTGTTCTTTACACTCAGGACCATTGATCCAAGTGTAAAAATCCCTTGCATGCGTTGTAGTTATACTTCTCATAAGTTTCATGGAATTGTATGATTTTTACGTATTATATCAAACTGTGTGAACTCACCAACTATTCATACGCTAGTAGAAGATGACACACAGAGAAGATACTAGGCTTAGGTTATTCAAACAAATGGACATACTGCATGTTGTATTTATTTTCCTTGTATTACTTGTTTAAATTTGTGTATTTGAAGTATTAATGAATTAATGATAATATTGTCACCTAATAGTGTCACGTGTGTTTTAAACAGTCTATACGTCACACTCGGGAGTTTCCACTTTAGTCGGGGTGTTATATGAACCTGCAAACCCCAAAAATAAATTCATCTCTCCCATCGAACTCATCTCAAACTTGGTCTGCATCATCTTCTCAAAATCCTTACATAACTTATCGTTTGTCGAGCCAAATATGATATCATCAGGATATATCTGGACAAGGAGAAAATCATCCTTCACAGTCTTGTAGAAAAGGGTACAATCCACAGTCCCTCGCTTGAAGCCACTATCGATCAGATGGTTAGCCAACGTGCTGTGCCAAGCTCTCGGGGCTTGGTGTAGACCATATAGAGCCTTGTTTAATCGGTAAGCATGCTCGGGATTGTAAAGATCTTCAAAACCAGGAGAGTGCTTCGCATATACCTCTTCATGAATTTCACCATTCAAGAACACACTCTTAACATCCATTTGATAAATTTTGATGTTTTTGAAAGCTACATATGCTGAAAAGATATGTGTAGCCTCCATTCGTTCAACCAGAGCATATACTTTAGTGTAATTTATGCATTCTTTCTGATTATACCCTTGGACGACTAATCGTGCTTTATTTCTCATGATTACCCCATGATTGTCCTACTTACATTTAAGTACCCACTTCGTCTGGATAGCCTTCTTTACGCAAACCGGTTTATCAATGAGATCCCACACACCCAGTCGCACAAACTGTTGCAGTTCTTCTTGCATTGCTTCTACCCATGAAGGTTCTTGAACTACTATTGAAACACTCATCGGTTCAATTTGTGATAGAAAGCAAGTGTACTTGGCGATACTCATGATTCCCGTTGCGTGCATATCAGCATATACATAATAATACTTTATCATAACATACATTAGCAACTTGTCGTAGCGTGCAAACTCCCTCATTTACATCACCAATAATGTTGTCCTGAGGATGATAAGAATGAATCCGAAGGGTCGGGTTCTCAGGAAATTCAACATTTTCACGTAGATTGGTGATGTTATCTTTAGCCGATTCAGCATTTAAAGGTTGGGAAGATTCTTCAACTTGTATCTCAGGAATATCATGAGATTCAACAAATGGTGCGGAGGAAGAATATTCAAAGTCAGCATCATCATAATCAGATGAAATAGAAACTTCATCTGAAGTCTCTGGTTGATCGTGTACAACAGGATCTTCAAGATTAGCACATATCAAGTAATCTTGTTGTACAACAACTGAGGAGAGAAAGAGTCGAATAGACCATTGTAATCAAACATCCAATCAGGTCCCTTACCCGCAGGCGCTGTGGTGTACCTTTATAGTCCACATGGTACCATTCCTTAACACGCCCTGAAGAGAAGTTAAACACGCGTTTTTCAGGTGACGCGTACCCAAGAAAGTATCCATCTATCCCTATCTCTTCAAATTTACCGGCATCTTTCTTTAGCATTGTACAAGGACTCCCAAATGGTTCATGGAATTGAAGGTTCAGCTTACGGTTATTTAGAAGCTCGTAACATTTCTTTTTCAACTTCTTTACCATGAGAACTCTAATCAAAGTATAACATGCAATATTCACAGCTTCGTTCCAGAATTAAATGGGAAGCTTAGAATCTGCCAACATAGTTCTATCCGCCTCAATTATGGTTTGATTCTTCCTTTCAGTAACACCGTTCTGCTGTGGCACATATGGAGCACTTTATTCATGATGAATTTCCTTTTTGAATATAGAAAAAGTCCACCATACTACTCTTAAACTCCGTGCGGTTATCACTTCGGATATGTCTCACTTTAAGTTCGTAAAGTGATTCGATCTTAGTGATCAAGTTTTGCACGATAACAGGTGTTTGATCCTTCATGATCATAAATAACACCAACAAAAATCGAGAAAGTTATCAGTGACGACTAGGCAGTATAAATCTCCAGCAATGCTCGGTCTATTCACAAGACCAAACAGATCCATGTGTAGATGTTCTAAATGAGTATTGATTGAGTTTATCAATTTCATGAATGTGATTTCTTCTTCTGTCTTCCTTTCTTGCACGCTACATAGTGATTGGCCATCTTGAAATTTTTCAACGAAACTTCATCCATTAAATCATTTGCCATCAAATGATTCATCTTGCATATGTGGATATGACCCACCCTTCTATGCCAAAGGATCGTGTCTTTTTCAGTTTCTTTGGAGATAAAACATGTTACGGATGATGAGGAAGTTGTAGTTGCCATATCAAGCACATAAGTATCATGCGATCGAGGTGATCTCATGACAACCATATCTTCGGGAATAACAATTCCCGGCTTAAGAATTACGCATTCTTTATCAGTGAACAAAGTTGTATAATTTTTTTCGCAAATCTGTGAAACACTCAATAGATTATGGTCAACTTTGTCACAATAATTTATGTAACACTCGTTACTTTTCAAACCTGAAAACCCGACCCATTTTGAATTTTCGGTTTTATATATGTGTGTGTGTGTGTATATATATATTATAATATTATTAACTAATTTCCGTTGCATGTATTTATTCTTCATTACCTTACGTATTGAATTCGTTAAGCCGACCCGTTTGATCGTTTCTATATAGTTTTGTTACGCATTCATTATTAATATTATATTCCCGATGATTTAGGATCGTCGTTAGTTCAATTGCTATTGTTTTCGATCAATAAACGACATTCCAGGATTTAAAGTTTTCGGGAAGATTTTAAACAATTTCTAAGTTGAACGAGTATTATACGAAAGGTTTTCCAAGTTTTATAAATTCGTTACAATTATATAATATTTCAAAGCACAAGGTGTTTAATACAATTATATTTTATTTCTAAATTTAAAAGAACTTGATTTATGAGGGACCAAATATGAAAACTATGAAAATTATATTGTGATGATCTAGGATGCTTCCTGGCATCGTTTTTCCGGTGCCCAGATGACCAACCGGCAACGAAATTCCGGCAAGGCACTTACGGCCAGCCCCAATCACTCCGTTAAACTCGTGTTTGACTAATTTTAATTGTGTAACGACCGTAGGCCTTGATATTATTCATTACTCAATGCTTTAATTATAGTATAACGTCCATTAAAACATCAAACGACCCGTAATTCTCGCCAGATAATTTGTTGCGGCCTAATCAATACAATTAACTCGTTTTTGACCCAACTCGTAGTATAAATAGGTCGTTACTGTAAGCCTAAGGACACACCTATCATAAATTAACATAATATAACACAAAAAATCCGTAACTAAGTTTATCCCGATCGATATTCCAGCCATTTTCGTTCTCCACCATTCCGGCATCAATAGAGGTAATCATTATATGGTTTTAATTCGCGAACATCAATGAAATCAAACCCCTAACAAATATTAATCAAACTTGGATATTATAAATGTATTTGTTTCCATGCTTTTACTAAATTAGCTTTCTGGTCTACTGGTTAAGTCATAAGGGTTTTAACTTGAGGACCCGGGTTCAAACCCGAGTCATGCCATATTTTGCTATTTTATTTTTTGAAACCTTTTCCTTCTATTTTAAATCAAAATTTTTATTTTTTGAAACCTTTTCCTTTTATTTTAAATAAAATATATATTGTTTGAAACCTTTTCCTTTTATTTTAAATCATGTTGGGTTAGAATTTTGATAAGGAAGATTGAAATCTTCTCAACCTCCTCAGGAAATCAGCTAAGTATGGACTTCGAGCAGGCTTGGACGATCGAGCATGATTTACTACCTCGAGCAAGGTCTTTAGAACCACTGACGGTTAATTATTCTAAGTGTTAAGGCTTCGAGCAAGCTACACTTCAACGAGCAAGAGTGTTCTTCTATCGAGTATGGATTGCCAATCGAGTAAACAACTTGATCATTCAAGTTATAACTAAGTGATTCCGAGCACAGGATGTTCGAGCACATGGTGACTAGCATGGATGTAATAAGAAGATGTCATATGTTCAAAGCAAGGACTTCGAGCATGGTTCAGTCCCCCGAGCAAGATTTACATCCGAGCATGCTAAAGATTGTTCAATAAGTCTCTTTAGACAAGACTAAAGACATCAAGAAGAATGAGCTTGCTCGATGGACTAGTTCGAGCAAAGCATGGATTAGTCAAGAGGAATGAAGCTTGCTGGAGGAGATATCTTCACTAAAGTTATTGTAAGTAAAGTATGCTCGAAAACACTCATCGAGCATACCTAGCATAGTGAGTCTGCTCGAGCAAGATACTTATCATGCTCGAAGACTCTTACACTTGTATTTGTTTTTTGTCTTTCATTATGTAATATTCAGAGATTCTAGAAGGAATGTCAGGGCCTATAAATAGGGTCCTAGGTTTCCATTTAGGGTACAGATAACAACGCGACACACGGATTACGAGAAAACATTCCAAAAAGAATACTCCCTTTTGTTTCCTCATACCGCCCGTCACGAAACCCTATACATTCCATTTACTGTTTCATTGAATGATGCATTTATTACTGTAAATCTTCGTCTTTGTATTTGCTTGCACTGAATATTTAAATTGTTGTTTCGTTTGTTATCATATCACACCTTCGTTCCCATCCGTTGGATATCCTGATTCCGCTGGGATATTGGCCTTTAGGTTATTGAGTTTGTGTGTTCTGGACATCTATTACAGATGGAAACTATGATGCGTCCACTTCTGCAAACAACAGTGAAACTGTAGAGCTGAAAATGAAGAAAAAGAGATGACAAAGCACTGTCTATGCTAAAGCTAGGTCTGTCTTGGGAAATATTGACAACTGTCAACCATCACAAAACTGAAAAGGATATGTATGATGCAGTTGTTGATATGTTTGAGGGCAATACAGAACTGAGAGACATTAAGAAGGATAGACTGAAGCAACAGCTGGATTGATTCAAGTTCAAAGATGGTGAACGATTAAAATCAGTTTTGCAAAGGTTCATGGTGATTGTGAATGATATAAGAACAACTGATCTGCAAATCTCTTATTTTGAGCTAAATAAGAAGCTTCTGTCATCTTTATCTGGTGAATGGTATACAACAAGCAAGTTTATCAAGGAAAAGGCAAGCTTTCCCAACTTTAAGTTGGATGATGTGATCTCTTTCCTCAAAGCTGCAGAACATGAAATGATTGAGAATCACATAATTAGAAAGGATAAGCCCAGTTTTCTAGTGACAAATGCTCTTGTAGCACCAATGGGTAACCTCTCTTTCGATAATCAGCAATCACCAATCATTGAAGAGCCAGCTGAAACAAGCTCAGTATGTGGAGGACGTCAGTCAAGGTTCAATGTGAAAATGATGGAAGATGACACAACCTCATCAGCAAGTGGACACTCCCTCCTTACACACCAAGCAATGCAAGCCATGGAGCAGACTATCAAGCTATATTTTCTATGTTCACTGACTCATATCATGCTTTTGTGGCCAAAAACCTGATCAACACAAGCATTGTGCAAGAAGACCTTGAGCAGATTGATGCTGATGACTTAGAAGATATGGACATTAAATGGCAGACTGCCATGTTAGCTGTGAGAAGCAAGAGGCTGTATAACCGGACAGGAAGATCAAGTTTCTCTGGACCTAATGAACGAATTGGGTTTGACAAATCAAATGCAATTTGCTACAATTGACAGCAACCTGGTCACTTTTCCAGAGAATGCAATCAGCCCAAGCAAGTGGGAAACTAGGTTAATCAAAGTCAGTTCTACCAGAATCAAAACCAAAACTTCTAACATTAGAGAAATCAATTGGCCAATCAAAATCCCTACCAACAACAGAACAGACCTCAGTAACACCCTTTCCAAGCTCAAAGAAATAACCAACTACAGATTCATAATAACCAGAACAGACAAAATAATGTGAATTAGGTTAGAGATCTAGGGAATGTTGCAGTTTCAAGGGTACCTCAAGATGGAGAGTTTGATTGAAGTAATCATGCCGCAGAGATGGAAAAAGAAAATGTTGCTTTCATGGCCAAGGTGCAGGACAAAGCAGAATCTTCAAATTCCCAGGTACATTATGATATTTCTATTTCTGATCTTCTTTTAACAATTGGTGAGCTAAATTATGAGATTGGAAAGTGGAAGTCAGAATGTGGGAGAAAAGAAGAATTTCTAAATGTGTATGAAACTAGTGAGGCAACCTATGGAAACCATAATAAAGGCCTAGAAGAAGACTGTATGCAAGAATATAGAACTTAATCAAGAATGACAGTTGAGATTGAGGGACTGAAGAAGATGTATGCAGATGAGAAACTTAAGAATGCTGAACTGATAATTCAAATGGATTTCCTGAAAAACCTAGTGTCTACTGGAAACATAGTTAGATTTGAAGAAAAAATGACAGATGAAGAGAAGTACAAGAAGGTACCACCACCTTTTTGTGATAGTTATCCACTAAGAGTAGACCAGGAGAGTAGGAATGGGTATTTGAAACAGTTTAAGAATGTGTTTGAAGACAGAACTGAGTTTGTAAAGAGGTATGAAGATGTAATTGTTGATGATAAGGGAGAGTTTGGTATGAAGCAAAATGATGAATCGGAGGAGAAGAAGGTTGTAGAGAAAGATGAATCAAAGAAGAAATGTAGTGAATACTAGATGTGCGTCGGATAACCCTATAATAATGACCCTCACAACTAAGCTTTAAATATAAAACGAAAATCCTAAAACCACACACAACCGGCAAGTGTACCGATCACAAGTAGAATAGACCTAGGAAGTCCGAGTATCGAACACGTGGACACGTAAGACGCTAACGATTACTAACCCTAGACAAGACCTACCTTAGAATAATATTATATTGATTTTTGATTTCTTTTAACTTAACTTAACTTAACTAACCTAACTGACTGACAAAAGTTACCTAAAATAGAAATCTTAACGGGGATCTAACTGTGTTAACTTAGGATGGAGAAAAACGTCTACCTAGGTCTGAATCAAATTGTAGGCCTAACAAGCTAATGGATTGAATGATATCAAGACACCGGTCCCTAGAGATGACACGACTAAGGATCACTCGGGCTCACTGGATTACCTCTCGGTCTCACACAACAAGCCTAAACTACTCAAAATCGGCTAAAACGACCAAACCGGGAAACAATTGCTAACGTGTTCTAATGCTAGATCACCTCTCGGTCTCACCAACACTCTACCCTAATGGCAATGAATACTACACAACCAAGGATAGAGGAACAATTCAACTTAAACTAAAATAGATCAACTAGTTGCTCAAAACACCTAAACCTGACAAGAAACAAACTCGCTCTCGCGCAATCCTTATTCTAGCATGTAAAGGCAATGAGACAACCCTAACTTCCTATCACCACTCGGTCACAAAGAAGGTGCTTAACCGCTGTACTTAATCCAATAAATCATTCAATAAAACCCTACGGTGGTACCTATCGCAAACAAACCCTAAACACAAAGTCTAGAATCAAACAATGCATCGATCAATCAACACAAAACTAATCAACCAACACACGGGGTTTATGCAATGAATCACCAAAATTTCCAGCCCTTAAACACAACCTATTTCATGTCTAAATCAAACTTTACAATAGCAATTAAGGTCTATCAATCAAACAATCCATAAAACCTAACAATTAACATCATCCCTAGGTAGAACTAACAAGATTAGCCTCTCATACTTTTTGGACAGCCATGAACATTTAATAAACACATCATTAAACTCATACAAATCATCTTAACAAACATCCAATGATCAACAATAATCAATAACAAATCAATCTTTCAAGTAATTACAAAACTAGTTAACAATTAAACAAGAAAATCAAAGTTGATGAACAATGAAATTATTGAAAGGATATTGGATGTTCCTGGGCTGCTCCTTGGCTGTAAACTTGTCGGTGAACGATCCCGAGGCTTGTCCTTGCCTTCTTCTTCCTTCCCTAGCCGCCAAACCTTCAAACCCTAGCCGAACAACACTTTTTTTTTTTTCTTTTTCCCTGTTGTCTGGCCAATCGCAGGTCACCTCCAAGGTTAGGGTATTTTTATCTTTTTTATAATATAATATAATAGTAAACTTGGGCTTTTCCATGATGTAACGGACCGGGCCTTGAGTTTTTACTTAAAAACGTATGCGTAAAAGGCTCGTAAACTGCTCCAAAAGCTCGGTTTCTTTCTTTCTTTCACCCAAAACCTACAATATGAATAAAATTTTGTAAAACCTATCTAAAACAAGTTAAAACACATAAAATGTAATACAAAAACGTAGATAAAAGGTGCGGAAAATACGAGTGTTTTACAACACATCAGTACTCCAGTGATGGAAGTACTTGCAGCTGTGGGAGTACCAAATCATCAAAAGGCAAGAAGAAAAAGAAGGGATCAAACAAGAAGAAAGATGAAAAGAATCCACTATTGCCAAAAATGACTCCCAAGATGAGGAAACATTATGAACAGATGAAAAGAGAGCAGGTGGTATTTGACATCTGGGCTAGACCTCCATCAGAAGTCAATAAAAAGAATGATGTACCTCAGAAATCTTCATATGATCAAACGCACCCACCAATTTATCTAGTTTTCTCCAATCATGAAGTGTTTGATATTGGAGATGCGGATTATGTGCCAATGAGGAGATATTCAAAGGAACAAGAAGGAAGCTCTTCAAGAATTCCATCCAAGCTGAAGAAAATTATGTTTGTAAAAGAAAAGTATCCACAGACACTTGACATTAGTAAGCCCATCAAGATGGATTTCTCTAATTCCTTGTGTACAAAAACTTCTCTAGGTTTTGACTTCCCAAAGCCAAGTGACAAAATCAAAGACATGAAACTGCTTGAAGACATGGGGAGCTTTGCCAAAGTCTGGTGCAAGAAGTGTGATACCTACGGACATCATACAGATTCTTGTTTGATTGTTGAGGACACATTTGAAATTCCTGATCTGGTGAGTGGTTTTGATGTGAAGAGTTATAAAGAAATGTGTGAGAAATACTTGAATGGAAACAGAAGCCCATCTGATAGTGAGGATCAAAAGCTGATTCTAGAAAAGAGGCTCAAGACAATTATGAAGATTAAAGAGAATGAATAAGTGTCAGGCAAGGCTGTGAAGAACAAAAGGTCAAAAGATAAGGGAAAAGCCAAGATCAGACCTGGTGTTCTAAATGGTGATGAAAAGTTTTTAATGAAACAAGGTTTTGAACCAAAAGGGTTTCAGTGGAAGACTAAGAAGGAGTTAAATGAATGGAAAGACTATGTGATTGATCAGATTGAGAACAACATTAATTCACCAGTTGTGTCAGTTGGAACAAACTCGGACTCAGAAGAAGAATGTGAAGTAGTCTACGAATATCCACGACCAATTCCACTTCCAACTCCTGATGAATCTCCAAATGAATCTGATTTGCAAACTAATACAGTTTGTGACTCAGAATCTAACTGATTCTCTTATATGTGTTTGTGCAGGAACAGTCCATGAATTGCAATGATGTATGGTATATGGACAGTGGTTGTTCCCGGCACATGACCTGTTACAAGGAAGCACTTATCAATTATGAAAGAAAGTATGAAGGTCCAGTTGCTTTTGGGAGTAATGAAAATGGAGGGAAGATTGTTGGAAGAGACACACTCACCAATGGCAAGGTATCCTTTGAGAATGTGCTGCATGTTGAAGGACTACAATATAATCTATTCAGCATTTTTCAAGTTTATGACAAAGGGTACAAAGTGGCTTTCAATGATGAACACTGCCTAATCCTAATGCCTGAATTTGTGATTCCAACTGAGATGATCATGATGATGGCTCCAAGAAATGGCAACCTCTATGAGCTTAGAATGAATACTGCTATTTCCAGGGGTGGTTCATGTTTTGTTTCAAAAGCCAATGAAAATGAGACCAAATTGTGGCATAGGAAGATGTGTCATGTCAATTTGAAGAATAAGAACAAGCTAGTGAAAGGTGAACATGTTGTTGGCCTTCCCACCTAAGAATTTAAGCTTGAAGAAAAATGCGCATCTTGCCTAAAAGGAAAAAAACACAAATCCTCTCACAAAAGCAAATTGATAAATAACATTGATGAGGTATTGGAACTGATTCACATGGAACTTTTTGGTCCAGTGAGTGTTCCAAGTATTGGAAAGAAACGATACTGCCTGGTGACCACAGATGACTACTCAAGATTTACGTGGGTTTACTTCAAGAGTAGCAAGGATGAAACCCCGGAGCTGATCAAGACCTATGTGCTAAAGATGGAAAATCAACTTGAAAGGAAAGTTAAGGTCATTAGAAGTGATAATGGGACATAATTCAAGAATAGTCAAATGGAAGAATTCTGCACTTCTAAGGGGATCTTTCAACAGTACAGTGCTCCAAAAACTCCTGAGCAGAATGGTGTTGTAGAGAGAAGAAACAAGACTTTGATTGAAGCTACAAGGACCATGATTGCTGATACAAATCTGCCAGTCACCTTCTGGGCAGAAGCAATCAACACTGCCTGCTATGTGCAGAATAGGGTCCTACTAAACAAGGCTCAAAATAAGACTCCATATGAGGTTCTCTTCAAAAGAAAACCTTATGTGAAGTTTTTAAAGCCTTTTGGATGCAGATGCTCACTTTTGAACACAAAGGACTATCTAAATAAATTCCAGTCAAAATCACTGGAATGTTTCTTTGTGGGCTACTCATCTCATTCAAAAGCTTACAGAGTCTATGTGAAGGAGCACATGGTAGTCATTGCATCTTCTGACATCATCTTCAATGAAAACCATTTCAATAATGTTGAAGGAACCAAATGGCTCTTTGATTTGGAGAAGATGATAAAGGCCTTCAAAATATACAATGAAGACATGGATGACAGCATGTACAGAACAAGTGTTAATGATAAAGGAAAACATAATCAAATTGATCTGGACAAACTGTGGTCATCTGTTGCTCCTGAACCAAATGGATTTACATTTGAAAGATGCAGTCAAGGAGCAACTGAAGTTGAGATAAATGGACAAGAAGCTGCAGTTGAAGTTTCTAATGAAGGACCAAGTGAT
Source organism: Bidens hawaiensis (assembly GCF_021521415.1). Lineage (NCBI taxonomy): Eukaryota > Viridiplantae > Streptophyta > Magnoliopsida > Asterales > Asteraceae > Bidens > Bidens hawaiensis. Next base: position 98,231 of record NW_027496484.1, read on the forward strand.
CTAGAGAGTGAACCTATCCAAAGTCAGCAACCAGTTCAACCTGAAATGACAAATAAATTTGAAGACAGGTTTCAATCTTTGTTTGACTCTCTCCAAATTGGATCAATGAAGCTTCATCTTCTGCAACTGCTTAAGCTTAAATGGACAATGAAAATGAAGGAAGATCTGAGATTGAAGCTAATGACATGAACCTGACTAATCTTGAGACAGAAGTGTCAGCACAACAAATTGTGCAGACTACTTCTGTTGAAAGAAATCATCCTACAGAAAACATCATAGGAGACTTGCATGAAAGAGTAACAAGAAGTTCCTCTGAAAAAGCAAACATCTGTCTGTATGCTTGCTTTCTATCCCAAGTTGAACCAAAGAACATCAATCAAGCTTTAAAAGACAACAGCTGGGTAGAAGCTATGTAGGAAGAGTTAGCTCAATTCAGAGACTTACATGTATGGGACTTGGTTGAAAAGCCCAGAGGCAAGTATGCTATTGGAACCAAATGGGTGTTCAGAAACAAGAAGGATGAGAGAGGAATTGTCATTAAAAACAAGGCAAGACTGGTGCCTCTAGGGTGCTTACAAGAAGGGGTGGACTTTGAAGAAGTATTTGCTCAAGTTGCAAGACTAGAAGCCATCAGAATCTTTCTAGCATATGCAGCATCTATGAACATAAAAGTCTATCAGTTAGATGTGAAATCTGCATTTTTTAATGGAAAGATATATGAGGAGGTGTATGTGACTCAACCTCCAGGATTTGAAGATCCAATCCATCCTAACAAGGTGTACAAGCTCAGCAAGGCTTTATATGGACTACATCAAGCTCCAAGAGCATGGTATGATGAGCTATCAAACCACCTGTTAGACAATGGTTTCTGCAGAGGAGCCATTGACAAGACCCTATTCTACAAAAGATGGAACAAGGATCTGCTGTTGTTGCAAGACTATATAGATGACATCATTTTTGGCTCTACCAATGAACAAATATGCAAAGAATTTGAGCAAGTAATGAAGTCTAAATACAAGATGAGTTCAATGGGAGAAATGAACTTCTTCCTTGGACTTCAAGTGCAGCAGAAGACAGATGGGATCTTTATCAATCAATCAAAATATGTCCAAGAAATTCTTAACAAGTTCAAGTGCCAGGACTACAAGACAGTGTCTACACCAATGGACACACATGAGAAGATGGTACCTGATGAGAAGGGGGAGCCGGTGGACCAGCATGAATATAGGGCCAAGATATGATCACTGATGTATCTTACAGCATCTATGCTAGATATTATGTTTGCTGTGTGTGTCTGTGCAAGATTCCAAGCTAACCCCAAGGTCTCACACATGCTAGCAGTAAAAAGAATTTTCAGATATTTCAAAGGGAAACCAGATTTGGGGATTTGGTATCCAAAGAACCCCTCTTTTGATTTGATGGCCTGCACAGATAGTGACTATGATGGTTGCAACATGAGTAGAAAATCAACCTCAGGAGGCTGCCAGTTTTTAGGGAACAAGTTGATGTCATGGCAATGCAAGAAGCAGACTAAAGTGTCCATCTCAACTGCCGAGGTTGAATACATTGCTGCATCTGCTTGCTGTGCACAGGTTCGGTGGATTTCGAATCAACTGCTGGATTATGGTCTGAATTTCTTACTTACTCCAATTTTAATTGATAATACTGCTGCTATGTTCATTGTTAAGAATCCAGTCCAACATTCTAAGACTAAGCACATTGAGATTAGACATCACTTTATTAGGGACTGTAATAAAAAAAGGTCTAATAGAAATAAAACGGGTAGATACATCTGATAATCTGGTTGATTTATTCACCAAACCATTAGATAAAACTAGGTTTCAATTTCTGTTAAAATGCCTAGGTATGATAAATGCTGATGAAATCTGATTGATGATGTGTGCTTGTGTGAGGTGCTTACTGATTATCTATGTTTCTCACTATGAATGTTTGCATGATTTATTGCCTTGCTTGACTGATTATTTTGTTTGCATGAATCATGTTTGTGACTGTCTCTGTATGAGTAATTATTATGAACTGAATGTTTTGTTTACAGCGCTTAGATATGTGCATACATGATATATTTTGCGGTCTAAGTATTTCGAGCATGAATCTGCTTGATGCTGTCTGTTGCTCCTCGAGCACAGACAATTCTACCTGAAGAGTTTCTAAGTACTTCAAGCATAGATAACATGTCTCAGCTGCTCGAGCATAGACATGCTTTGTAAACCTTTCTAAGTATTTCGAGCATGATTCCATGTCTGATGGTATGTTTGTTGCTCTTCGAGCACAAGCAAACCACACTTGAGAACTTTCAAGTAATTTGAGCACATAGGAAATATTTTTCTATTCGAGCATGGACATGTCCTGGAAAGCTTTCTAAGTATTTCTAGCACAAGTCTACTGCTCGAGCACAGTATTAATGTCATGAACTTTCATGAAGTCTCTCGAGCACACTCTCTGAAATGATAGATCTGAAGGTTGCTCGATAGATTTTTGAGTATGCTCGAAGGATCTCTGAGCATGCTCGACAGACTTATGTACTCATCTGAGTGATTTATGTTGTCTGAATGAATGTGTTTGATATTGTTGGAGTGTGTGCTTATCAAATGTGGTTAAATGAAAACACTGTTTTCAGAATCAATGTTTGAAATGGACTTTCAGAAGAAATGGTTTTGAAACTGTAAAATATTTTAATCTAAGCAACACTGTTTTTGGTGATCTCATAAGAGACATGATAAGATTATTCAGTTATAAGCTTTATAAAATCTTAAAGGTTTTTGGATAGAAATTGTATCCAACCTTTTGGGAAATGATAGTATATTGTTTAAATTCTTAACCAATGGAATATAGACTTAAAGGATCTCTGTTCAGTAAATTGGCATTTTGCTTTGAGTATCTCTTCATGAGTATAATGACAAATGTGATACAAATATCATAATCATGCTAAGTATGATGTGGTGACTCATTTGAAGACCAAGGCATGTTACCTTGCACATCTCTCCGAATGATAGGCAGAAAGGCAATTATCCAATCATACACGAGCCTGTTGGTGTTTTGGTCACACAAAAAACATATTTACAAAGTATCTGAGCAGATATAAAAGTGTAGCTATACAAAAGCTTATCAAAAAGAAAAGAAAGAAAAAGGGAAAATATAGAAAAAGAAAATTTCTTCAAAGTAGTATATCAAATAATAATATATCATGACTTAAGGGGCACTAAGGGAACTACAGGGGTGGGACATCCAAATAAGTCCTAAACACCCTGAATGTAAGGCATGTAAGTCCGGATGGCGTGTAAGTCCAACGTTCAACCTTATAGTCTGATATCTATATAGATTTTCAAATAAACTGCTTATAAAAACAAATTTTGACCAAGGCATCAGGTGATTGAAGTCAGATTGGGGTGATTAGAGAAAGCTAAATAAGCTTTGAGAAGAGATAAGGAACAACCTGAAGTCCAAATTGTAACCATTCTTCACTTAAGCTTTAATTGAACGTTACGTATATCACAAAGTTTTGATAATCATGCTAAGTGCTATTACCTAATGTCAACCTGAGTTAAATCATAATAAGGCTTACTATGAAATGGTGTGAAAGTCATTAAACAATCTGATCCCATGTTGAGATCTTTCTATGAAAATGTTTTCAAATGAATATTCAACTGAACTTTGATCTCTTATTTCACCTTAAACTAATTTCTTAGGTCAACTCAACGTTCCGAAATGATTATCTTTTATGCAAAATTGCAATTTGAGCAAAGGATGTGTGTGAAAATGTCCAGACTGATTGGCATAGGATGTGTTGATTTCACAATCTGAACTGAAAAACATTTAAGTGTTTCGAGCAAAGAAACTTTTCTTGTTTGTGTGACTACATAGCTTTGAGTATGCTATATGCACTGAGATTCATCTATGTATTTCGATCATGCATCTTATTTTGGAGCACCTGCTATGTCATGAAAACTGATGTTATGTGTTTCGAGCATGATTGCATGTTGAGTGGTTAGACCTAAGTTTTTGAGCATAAAGAACTGAAAGATAGGAGACATTAAGTGTTTCGAGCAAAGTCGTGTGCTAGGCACTTTGGTCTGTGAGTTCGAGCTTAGGAACTAAATAGACATATTTTCTAAGTAATGCGAGCAAACTAGTGTACTAGACCCTTAAGTTTGAGTGTTCGAGTATAGGCATAGGAAGGATTAAATCTGCTAAGGATTTCGAGCATGAAGGTACTTCGAGCACATTGAGGTGTAGTAATCTAAGTCAGTCGAGCAAAGGATTTCTAAGTAATGTCGAGCATGATGCATAGTCGAGTAAGGTTCAGCAATGAGTGTGTCTCAAGTATACATGACTAAGTGAATTTTACTAAGTACTGTCGAGGACACTTCAAGTCGAGCATGATCCTATACTCGAGCAAGTGAAGTAACTTTAATTTACCTTGACGTAGAGCACAAGTGTATTCGAGCAACCTATCTCGAGTATACTAGTTCTCGAGCATCTTAAACACAAGTATGTCGAGCAAGAATTGTACTATGTACTCGAGTATAGTGGGAGCTAGATGTTATTTTGGCTATATGCTCGAGCAAGGGAGGTACATTAAATTTGAAATTAAATGAATATTGTCTGCACTAGACGACAAAAGGAGGTACTGTACTACCCAAACGTTAGGTATAAAAGGGGGACATAGAAACTTTTTAACATATTTTTTCTTCCCTCTCTTAAACCTAATTGCAAACATCTCTTGCTCGTGCATCCCCTGCTTACTCGAATACTCAATTCCTGCTCGAATATACTTTGAAATTAGTCATTAGCTCTGTTTCGACTTCGGTAAGATATCGTTATTCGATTATCTTCTCGCCAATTTCGGAATTAGGGTTTCTAATTGAATTTCTTTCTAATGGTTTACTTGTTTTTGTAAGTACGCATATTACTACGGAACAAGTTACTGAATACACTACTCTTCTCTAACTATTCTCGCTTATTGTTTCTGCTTCTACATGTACTGACGATTCTTTTCTTTTTGCAGAACTAATGGCCATGAAATTTGAAAAGAGGCATAATATGTGTGCCCAATTGGAGGTTAATGACGATAACAGGGAGGTGGAACTTATGATAAACTTCCTGAACAACTCTAACCTGAGGGTTGCCCTGACTGAGAGTTCCACAATCTATAGGAACCATATTTCAGATTTTTGAGGCCCGGCTACATACGTGGATGATGTTAACGAGAAGAGGATTGAGGCCTCTGTCCTAAATCACGATATTGAAATTACAGAAGTGTCGATAAGAGCAGCATTGAACATGAATGATAATTTTGAAGCTCAACCATCTTACTCAACCCCGAGACTATTGAGAGTCTTTCAGAAAACTATGGGTTACGAAGGGGGTGTCAAGGAAGGACAGTTTCAAAAGGGCAGCTTCCCACTAATCTACAGATTCCTAATCCATCATGTCATTCAGTCCTTATCTCTGAGGAGAGGGACTTGGACACTTTTGAGCAAGGAGCTTGCTACCTTGACAGTCGCTATTCTCTATCAGAAACCATTTAATGTGTCAAGACTCATCTTCAATGGTTTGGTATCAAATGCTGAGAAAGATGTGAATCAGAGGTTCCTGATGTATCCAAGGTTCCTGCAGATTCTGATATATAGGTCATTCCCGGACCTTCAACATACAGGAGAAGTTTTGAGATTACAAGACCCGAATATTTGTCAACGAATGAAGGATACAAAAAGTAAATTTATTGACAATGTTGATTGGGGTATTCTCCCATGGCTACTTGTTCCAGCCTTAGGGGCTATTGATGTACCGCTCACTCCGGGTAACAGTGATGATGAAGATAATGGAAGTGAAAATGATGACAATGATGGTGATGATGATCAAGGTGATGGTGATGGTGATGAGCCTGTGAATGTACAAATTGCTCATGAAGAAGAGCTGGTAGAGCATTTGGGTGGCAATGCTGGTGAATGAACCTGTGTTTGACTCAGTTGGCAATGAGATGTCTGTCTTCACTGGTGCAGGATCTGATATTCAAACTGAAAATCAAGAGGGAAATCAAGGACCAGAAGTTGAGGTGACTGATCCAGTTGATAAACCGGTTGAGGGTCCTAGCAACATGGCTACTGAGCATATAGATGATGATGAATTCATAGACACTGTCATATCAAATGTTGCTGACACCATACAGAAAATTACTCCACCAGATTCACCACCTCCCGAAGAATATCGTGATGACAATATCCCTTCCTCACCTGCCACTACTGAACCTACAGTATCTGACACTGAACAGATTCATGATACACACATTCCTTCACCACTCACATCCCCATTACATGAACCAATCATTTCCTCACCACCTGTTTCCCCACAAGCCCAAACTACTCAAGATAAAAATATACTCACACCACCAACCTCACAAACTCAAGATCGAATTACTACTGACATTGCTCAACCTACCCAACCCATCCCCACAGAACATGAACCATATAAATTACCCTCTCCAGAAACCTCTGAATCTGAACCGTTTTCTGAACCAGCCCTTAGGCCAACTCAAGAAACACCACCATCGAGCCCTAACATATATGACCTTATCAAGGAGAATGCTGAACTAGAGTCTGAAAATGTGACTTTTAAGGAATAAAAATGCGGTACTGGAGACAAGGAACAAGGCACTGGAGGCTACATTGCAAGAGGCATTATTGAGAATTCAAACCCTAGAGGGGCACTCTGAGGTTAAGAAGACCTCAGATGCACCAAAACAGGGGGAGAATGTAGAAGAAGATGAAGGCCTAAAACTGATTGTAAACTTATATGCCAATTCAAATGAGGAAAATGAGGATGAAGTTGTTGGAACATCTAATATACCTGAAATGATAAATCCAGAAGTCGTTGAAGGAGATATTCAAGTTGAGGGGGAGTCAGGAGAGAAGGAGATTGAAGTACAAGAAGAGACCCCTGAACAACTTGCCCAGAGACAAATCAAAGGCAAAGGGGTGGCTCTATCTGAGGAAGAACTTCATCCGATAACAACCTATAATGACAAATCTGGTGATGAGATTTTAGAAAAGGACAATGTTGTGGATCCTGACATTGCAGAAGTGGAGTCTGTCAACACTGTGATATAAATGATAAATCAGGAAAGACAGAGGGTGGTGGTAGAGGAAGAAGAAGAGGAAATTGACCAGGAAGTTCTTGAAGCACTGATGGAAATGAGGAGAAAGGAGGAGGAAGAAGAGAGGTTAAAGAGAGAAGCTGATGAAGCAATTAGGGCAACTTTGGAGGCATTAAAAGCAACACAAACTAATGAACAAACTCCAAGTGCACAAAGAAATGATGAACATGAGCCCATACTATCTGAGCCAGTAATAACTGAACTTGAAACTGAAGAACCTAAAACAGAAACACCAAAAGAACAAGAGCTCGGTTTAGGTCCAGTCAATCAAGAAGAGGATGAGACAATTGAAATATCTGCAAGCTCAATGGTGAAGTTAGTCATAATGAAAGATCTTATAGACATCCTGAACAAACCAGAAGGGCATCATCCTGAGATTGTAGAAGCTGCGAAAAAGGCACAGAATGATTTTCTTAACCTAAGCAAAAATTCGAAACCAGTGGTTGAAGAGCTAGTGGAAACTACTAAACCAATCATACATGAAGTCACTGAAGAAAATGAAGATACTCCTGTTAAAGAAGCAACAGTTGAAGAGATCTTTGATAAATAACCTGCAACACAAACCGATGAACCTACAATTACAGAAACTGATGGCGATGAAGTGCAAAAGACTGTGAATGAAGAACCGATTATCACTGAGCCTACAGAACCTGAAACTGAAGCAGGAGACTCTCCAAAACGAAAAGAAACAGCTGAACTTGTTACACCCAAGCACAAAAGACAAAAATCAATAAATGTGAAAGTGCACAGGAGAAGGTAAGCAAAATCTGTGGATGTGGAAGGAGATCAATCAGTAAATGTTGAAGAACCAATGATCGCAGCTCTTCACAATCTTGATGAAAAATTTGACATTGATGATGAAGAAGAAGGAGGATTGAAGGATGATGAGAGGGAGAATGTTGACAAAGCCTATCTTTTAAGCCTTGACTATGACAAGAAATAAATTGAAAGAATGTCAAAATAAAGCATTAGGAAAGAGGCTGAAGGATGGAAGAGCAGGGAATCCCAAAGAGAGTTCCTAATAAAGGCTGGACACAAGGCTGCATTTTTAAATCTACAATATTTTGGAGCATTTGATAAAATTTATAAGAATGCCTTGGTTGATGTGGCAAATTATGTTGAAAAAATGAGAAAGAAGAAAGAAAAAGAAAAGGCAGAAGCTGAGAAACTCAAAAAGAAGAGACAAGAAGAAGAGGTTAGAGATAAAACTGCCTATGAAGTTCTGAGGGCCAAACACAAAGACATTAAATTTCTTCAACTGCATGGCTACAAATACAACCAACTGGTCAATTTATCTTTTAAAGATCTTGAAAGAAAAATACAATTGGTGAAAAAGTCTCACAAAGATAAGAAATCTACTAAAGATTACCTGAGAAAATTGGATTTGAAGTTGAGAATGGAGAAGGAGAGAGAAGAGGCCAGAAAGAAAGAAGAGGAAGTCAAGAAATGGTTTGAAGACCCGCAAAGGGTACATACATTGAAGGAGATTGTAATGGAGAAAGGGATGACAGAAGAACAATTTCAAAACATGCCTCATGAACAATTGATTGATATATACAATAGAGAGCAGAAATTGTATTTGGAAACCCAAAGAAGATTGCAAGAGGGCAAGAGGAGAGCAGAGGAAGTAGTTAGAGCAGAGATGATGAGTGCTCTTCATAAAAAGGGCGCAAAAATGTCAAGATTACTGGTACAAACATATGAGACTATAAGACAATGGTATGAAGAGGCTGGGCTACATCAGTCAAAGAAGAATGCACAAGAAAGCTCAAGCAGAACCCCAAGGTCTGAGATTGTGAGGCCAGAGCCAACAAGACATTTAAATCTGCCCACACATTTCTACTTTGATAAGAGATCAAAGACCTTGAGGGTTGTTACTGAAGACAAAGAAGAAACTTCTTATCATCTTTAGAGATGATTTGAGAAATTTCTCTAAAGAGCAATTGAAGAAGATGGCTGCATTGGACTTACATGACAATCAGAATAGAAGCCAACTGGCCGGGCAACAAAAAAATGATCTCTCCAGATTTATTGAAAAACAATCAAAAAAGGGATTCCCATTCCTAAAGCAGAGGAGAAGAGAGATACGCAGCCACGCTGAGAGGGAGAAAAGAAACAAAAGAATAAATGAAGTGCATACTTTAGAACTATCCTTCTTTGAAACCAAGAAAAGAAAAACTCAAGCTAGCAGCTCACACTGTAAAAGAAAAACTTTAAGGGAGTGCTTAGCAATGAGGCTGGAGATGCTGGAGCCCAATTTTGTTGTACAACAAAATGGAAGAATTGCTTATATCTCTTATAACAAACAGAATGACTCAGTATCCTTAAGAAATGCGTCAGGAGGAACAATCGCAATAGTAAGACATGATGAAGATCTCCAATTCATACATCCTCAAGATCTTTCAAGACATTGTGGATGCAGAGTTTCCTATTGATTCCTTTGATGCAGTGGAACTCGATATGATAAAACAAAAGGCTGCCTATGTCAAACTAAAGAAAAAAAGAGCAATGGAAAGGAGCCAAAGCAGGAGATAGAAGAAGATGGAGCTTAGTGACTATTTATTTATTTTGTTCTATCCTTGTATTTTGTTTTATGATGTGTAATGTCGACATTTAAAAATTTGATGTGTAATGCCCAAAAGGCAGAATTCCATTTTATGTAATGAAATGATATTTTCTTAAATAATTTATCTTTGATATCTAATACATGTGTAACTATATGCAGGTGTGTTTTGGTGCATCTGAGCTTGTTCCAATCTACGGGGAGATTGTTGGGTCGGATTTTTTTTAAGGAAGGTTGGAATCTTCTTAACCTCCTCAGGAAATCAGCTAAGTATGGACTTCGAGCAAGCTTGGACGATCAAGCATGATTTACTACCTCGAGCCAGGTCTTCAGAACCACTAACGGTTAATTCTTCTAAGTGTTAAGGCTTCGATCAAGCTACACTTCAACGAGCAAGAGTATTTTTCCATCGAGCATGGATTGCCAATCGAGCAAACAGCTTGGTCATACAAGTTTTAACCAAGTGTTACGAGCATAGGAGGTTCGAGCATATGGGGACAAGCATGGATGAAATAAGAAGATGTCATATGTTCAAAGCAAGGACTTCGAGCATGGTTCAGTTCCCTGAGCAAGATTTACATCCGAGCATGCTAAAGATTGTTCAATAAGTCTCTTTAGACAAGACTGAAAACATCAAGAAGAATGAGCTTGCTCGATGGACTAGTTCGAGCAAAGCATGGATTAGTCAAGAGGAATGAAGCTTGCTGGAGGATAATATCTTCACTGAAGATATTCTAAGTAAAGTATGCTCGAAGACACACATCAAGCATACCTAGCATAGTGAGTCTGCTCGAGCAAGATACTTATTATGCTCGAAGACTCTTACACTTGTATTTGTTTTTTATCTTTCATTATGTAATATTCAGGGATTCTAGAAGGAATGTCAGGGTCTATAAATAGGGTCCTAGGTTTCCATTTAGGATACGGATAACAACGCGACACACGGATTATGAGAAAACATTCCAAAAAGAATATTCCCTTTTGTTTCCTCGTACCGCCGCCGCCGTCACGAAACCCAGACATTCCATTTATTGCTTCATTGAATGATGCATTTATTACAGTAAATCTTTTTCTTTGTATTTGCTTGCACTGAATATTTATTGTTGTTTTGTTTGTTATCATATCACACCTTCATTCCCATCCGTTGGATAACCTGATTCCACCGGGATATTCAATAGGCCTTTGGGTTATTGAGTCTGTGTGTTCTTGTCAACCTTTCTAAGGTGTGCACCTGACTCTCGGTCCTGACAAATAAAAATTTATATATTAAAAATCATAAGAAACCAAATAAAATTATTTTAAAGTAAATAAAAATAGTTATAAATTGTATTCATCATTTTCACTTAAAAGCAAAACTCGTCGAATCTCGTTTAAATTCGTTAAACATGTATCTCGTTCATAAAACTTTAAAATCCGTTAACACCAAAATCCCATAAGCGTTATAATATTAAAATTTTGTATTAACCTTGCAATTTAAATAATATTAAGATATTAATAAACCTTTATCCGTTGTTATAAATTCTCATTAATAAAGTTATAGTTAAAATAGCATTTAAATAATATTATAGTATAATTCGTTTTCGTTAACCATAATCGGTTTGTTAGTTTATAATTCATTAAACTTTATTTCGTTAACTTAAAAATTCGTTATCTTTTTAATTCATTAACTTTAATTAAATAACTTAGTTATAATTGTTCGATATAAATTCTCATTTAAAATCCGAACAACGTAATATCGCAACTCTCACGTTAGTGTTAAACTTAGAATATTCAGATAATCCACGCATTAAGATAATAAAATATATAACGCAGCATCTTTAAAGCTAAATAATTAACCCGTATAATCCCGTTAGTTAATCCTTAAATATTTGTATTTATTTTATTTATAGTTCGAGAAGTCCAAACGTTTCGAGTTTTTAACGCACTTTTGGTTGCTTTGCTTTCGTTATCATGCTTTTGGTTTTCATTGCAATGTTTATCTTCACTTTCGAGGTGAGTTTCTCAAAAAACCCCCTTTTTAAACGTTTTCATGTTTTGGGGTGACATATGTATCCTACAAAACTTCAAGTATTTATGATTTTGATTACAATATACAATTCACTATATGGACTTGTGTGCTACTTGATTACTGGCTCAGAATTACCTGCTCAGTGGTTGCCTCAATAAGTATGATCATACGCCCCCCTTTGCACTCAGGTCCATTTGTATCGAGTGGAAAAGGGCCTCATTTTCCGAGTACATTGGTTTCTACCAACTGGAAAGGACCTTACTTGCACGATTACTCGAGTATGTTGGTTGATACCAACTGGAAAGGACTTTACTTGCTCGTTTATCACTTGTACATGAATTGTATGATTTTTATATATGTATATAAAACTGTGGGAACTCACATGCTATGTTCATAGTTGACTTTATTTTATACATATGTTATAGGTGTAAAGATACGAGGATGAAAGTTAAAAGACACATAGCATGCCTATAGGATATTCGAAGAACAACTTATCATTTATTTATTTATTGTTTCAACTTGTATTATTTGATAAACTTGTGTTACATGATGATTTAAATGAAATAATGTTATCATGGTCACCTAATAGTGTCACGTGTGTTTGAGCTATCTGTACATCACACTCAGGCGTTTCCGCTTTAGCCAGGGTGTTACAATTTACTTTCTAGAAGGTAATTCTACCATTCGAGACTTCTAACTCCTTTGTAATTAATCTGCTTTGATTACCCGCAAAGGCAACATTACCCCTTTGAATATCTTTCACATTTGTAAGGAGATTATGGTTGCCGATTATGTGCCGAGAGCATCCACTATCCATGATACACTTGTCTCCTGAAATAGTGTTGGATGAACTCTTCACAAGAAAGTAAATGTTTAGTTCAAAAAGGTAGCCCAAGCCTTAGTCTAGGCTAAACCTTTGATTCCTTTAGTGATAAATTAATCTTAGGTTTCCATGTTAGAAGACCATTAACAGGTACTTCGACCACACTTGGTTTCATTTTCAAATTGTGCTGGTGTAACTGATGAAATTGATTTACGTTATAGATGCTTTAGATTTTCTTTTCAGATAATCATCCTGAATTGCACAAGTATTAACATTTTGACAAAGAGGTTTAACAAGCTCAACCTTTTTGCCTTTCACAATATTCTTTTCAAAATTAACCCTGATGACCTTCCTAGGGTTAACTTTGCTGAACATGATATGAGTATCATCAGGCTTAACTTGAGAAGCTTGTTTTTTCAAAATACTCTTAATTGTCGGGGCTTGTTCCTCAATTAAGGGTTTTTCATTCAATTTTACCTTAGAAATACATTTCTTTGCCACATGTCCTCTTTCACCACATGAGAAATAGGTTCTCATATCCACGAACCCTTGTGGTAAAATATCATTGTCATTGACATCAGCATTGACGTGTGAATCCATAGGTTGAAAAGAAGCAACATTTACATTAGGAGTACCCATTTTGTATTCACGTTTATTCTTGTAAAACTCTAAATTGTAACACTTAGAGAAATTTTGAGGCGAGTCCAATCCATAAGACTTTACGAATTTAATGGGTTTTAACAAACTTGATTTAACTTTCTCTTGAGATTTGTTAATCAATTTTGATTTTTCAAATTCCTTTTCAAGTTCAGTTAAGCTTGATGTATCATCAATTAATACACTCTCCACTTAGTCAGATTTTATAAGGCTCAAGGTAACCACTCGATCATTAAACACTTGAATTATTCCCTTGATCTTAAAAACCCTTCCACTTTTTACTTTATCATGTTTCACAGGATTTATGAGTTTCATTAAATTCTCATCCTAAATCACTTTCTTTTCCTTTGAAACATGTTTCATACATTTAGATGTAGAACCAAATTTACTTTCCACAAAGTCATGTGGTTCACAAAGAATATGATTTTCAAGTGGAAGGTTCTCATTTTTGTGAATCATATTTGGGTCCACAATATCTTCTACTAACATACCATGATCAGTTTTAGTAAAAACCACATTGCAATGAATTTGAGATTTTAGAGTTGATTATGGTTAGCATCTTTTAATGGTTCATTTATGTTTTATTTCTCCTATTTAATACTCTCATTCATAGTCACAGGAGGATCTATAGTAAAAGGACTATCAATATCCACTTTCTGTAAGTTTCCTGTGTCTGGAATGGATGTATAATCATTATGAAATGGAGGAGGAATCTCAACATATCCTAAACCAGCTTTTCCATTTTTCTGATGAGTATTATTTACTTCAATTATTTCATTTAACAAGAAAAATGAATTTCTAAATTTTCCCAATTTATTTTTTAACTCCATAACCTCATTGTCAAGCTTAGTGATCTTTGTTCTTGATTTCAAGATTTGTTGAAAATGGCCATCAATGATGGTTAATTTAACAGACATCTCTGCTTTCAAGTCATGATTACTAACCGACAAGGCCTTGACCTTATCTTTCGTTTTTTAATCAAGCTCAACCATTTGTCGGTAGTTATCACGAATGATAGTGAGGTCACAAACATGTTGATATTATGGTGATGAATTGATTCAATTTTAGACTTATAATTACCACAATAAGAACATTCTATTTCATTAATCATAAGTGAAATATTCTCAGTTTGAACAGAAATAGATTTATAAGAGTTAGAACGAACCTCTTAACCTCTGGCCATGAAGCAAAGGTTTCTTGATGATCATCACTTGAATCATCTGATTCTGTTTCTGATTCATCACTCTCCTCCATAAACTTATCAGCCTTTGTATATTTGAACTACTTAACTTGATCAATCACCGCCAAGTTAGCTTGATTTCCTTCCGTAGATACATTATCAAGTAGCCTTTGAGACCAATCAATGCCTTCTTGTGTTATCATTTCCTGTGACCCTCCTGGCTTTGCAAAATCAATTCCTTTAGGTTTTCCCTTGGACACAGAGTTATTAAAATTCTTGTTAGTGTTGAAGTTTCTATCTTGATTTCTTGATTCAGAAGAATATTTCTTTCTTGGCTTGTCACATTATTTGGCAAAATGGCCAAATTCCTGGAAATTATAACACTTAACGTTTAGTTTATCAAAACCGATCCTTTTGTTCAGGGCAGGCAAATCCTTCCCAGTCCTCTGTATAAACTTTTTGATCTTTCGGACGATCATTGTCATATTCCACTTTAGATCCATAAGCTAAAGATCATTGGGATAAACTTGATCATAGTCTTCATCGGTCATATCACAGTGAGCTGCCTGACCACCCACCAATTGTTCATAGGATGGCATGAACGTTCCCATGAAGGCAAAGTGTTTCTAGGCTTCCTTCATGTTCAAATTAGGTGGTGGTGTTACATTAGGAGCTTGAGCAGCAGTAAACCCCGATGAATTAGGAAATAAATTAGGCTCAGAAGCAGCTTCATGAGGAGCCTCTAGAGTTGCTTGAGAATAATAAGCAGTAAACAGAGCAGATGCACTCTTGTTCACTGGACTTGATCCACCATACAAGGTTGGATCTGATTACCTTTATAAGAACTTTGACACTTTAACTAAAACTCCCTCTTCTTCAACTTTTGCACAAAATACATTGCAGATGGGTCTTCAGTTATGAAATACCCATTTCTGTGAGAACCATCAGATAAGTTAACAAGGAAGGAGGTAATGCATTCTTTAGCGTGTCAATTGGAAGCATAGAAAATCTATTCATTTCAGCAGTCAAATGGCAAAATCTTGTTATTAGTTCTCCAACAGTTTCTCCAGTAATGAGGTTAAAGTTCCTGAACTGATACATTAACATTGATATTTTACTCTCCTTTGTATTTTCCATGCTTCTTGATTTTAAGGCTTGATACAAAGGAGCACACAGTTTAATAAGACTAAACTGATGAAAGATATGCTCAGGTAATGCCATGGTCAGTGTGGAATAAGCCTTTGTTTTGATTTCAGTGATTTCATAGGCTTTCTTCTTCTCAACAGTCATTTGGGTAAATAACTTTTCAGTATTCCCATAACTGATCTCCAAACTCTGTATACACTCGGGATAAACAGCACCCAGATGAGCTCGGAATCTCAAATCCCATTTTGGAAAGTCACAAAGATTATGAAGTCTTGGACACTTTGTATGAGATTTGGTCTTAGAATAAACGATAAACATTTGATGCATGATCGTGTTTTGAGAAGCTAGGGCATAAAAGCTTGCCCTTTTGTAAAACTCAAGGGTTTATACTTTTAACGTTGAAAATTTCAGGGATAATACTTGACAATATGTGAAATATTGAAGTAACGAATGTGGAAGAGATGTAACGAATGAGATTTTTTTCTAACGAATGGACCAGAATGAAATTACTTTAATGAATGACACTGTTCAAGCGTATGAACAATGACGAATGACGAATAAGGTTTTAACGAAGGATGTAAAACAGTGAACGAATGTGTTTCAAATGAATAGGGTAACGAATGTGAGAATGAAACGAATTAGTGAATGAATGAACAGTACGACGAATGGGTTGTTAAAACGGTTACAACAACTTTTTAACCATTTAACGAATGAGTTTAAATGGTAACGAATGAACTCAAGAAACTAATGAATGAATTCATCATCATAATCTTCAACAATTCCATATCCAAACTCAAACCAGACTTTACCAAAACAGTTCAAACTTCACCAAATCACACAATCTAATACTCAATACTCACAAACTAATTCCGAACCCAAACAAACCAATCCGAAAACTTAACTTCGTCCAAATCCAGTCCAATATTGACTCATCAGTCAAACTTAATACATTTAAACTCCACAATTCTTGCTAATTTCAAAAACTCTTATTAACTCTGAATCAATACAATTAAACTCATACAGATGATCAATTAAACATTACGATCAATCCTAGATCCATATCATTAACACTTAACATGTTTAATGCCTTCAGTTAATCAATTATAGTATCTGAATATTCTACATATCAAATCTGATCAATTAGATACTATTAGGTCTTAAATCTCTGATCAATTGAATTGTAAACTGGTTCTAAAACATATTCAATCAGACGCTGGCTCTGATACCACTTGATTGAACCAATTCTGATATAGTCTTGTGATATGAATACGTTTAGTGATGAATTATGTTAAGGAACAAAGGTTTTACATTAAGTGTATGTTGAGAGAGAAATTCAGCAGCGTAACGGCGTGTTTACGTTAAGAAAATGAACTTCGTTATAATTTACATTAATGTAGAGGTATATATATACGATGAGACATCAGTGTCTCGTTCGTTAGGCATGCCTAACGAATGAGCCTCTCATTCATCTCTATAACGTTAAGTCATTCGTTAACATTCCTAATGTATGACACTACATACGTTAAATCTCTTATTTGTTAAACATACTTAATGAATAAGCTCCATTGTTATAATCAATCGTTAACATTCCCTAACAAATGAGTGACAAAAGACATGGACTCATTCGTTAGCATACCCAAACAAATGAGCTGTTTACATTAAAGACCAAAATACCCCTATATATTAAAACTAATACAAAATACGTTAATATAAAGACCGAGACGCAAAACAATACATTAACAATCTTTCCTTCGATTCTCCGAATCTTTTTGCCAAGGCCCAACTCATAATGTTCTTCCCCTTCCAGTTATTATGAAAAACCATCATATGTTCAAGCCTTAAGGAGAGAAAAGTAAAAACAAAACTGTGGGAATACTTAAGGAATTTCCTAAATTAAAATAATAAATCTTGGATTTTGAAAATGATCTGAGAGTGAGGCATTGCCTCAGAATTGTGCGTGTGTCTTGTGTACAATATTAAGAATAAAACAATTAAATATATTTAAGCCATGAACAAAAATTTAATCAAGTATGGTACACATATAGGGACCCAAAGCATGCTACTAGGTAATTACATGTAACCACCTATCTTATAGCCTTCGGTTCTGATACCAATTTTTCACACCCCAACCTATGGCAGAACATGTGGGGCGCAACATAACTTGTATCATATCATAAAGGACACTAAAAGTAATGTGTGCCAGTTTTTAATTTATTCATTCAAATCATCGTACATAAGAACAAAACAAAATAATTAAAACCATTACATCAAACTCAAAGTAACAAATTGTTCTTTGTTTTTATTAAAACCTAAGGTCCAAACTAAGTCTTCAAAACTTCACTTTATCCCAAGCAGCTACCGGCTATATGTGTAAAAATAGATATATCTTGTTAATATAATGTTGAGCAAGTAATCACAATTTGAGATATATATGACGATAAAAATGACGATTCCTTGCGATAATGTGCATTACATCAACTTGCATAACATAAATAAAAGTGTCTTTTCAGCATGCCACTAGATTCGGACATGTTTACTCAAGTGTCATATGATCATACTATGAGGATTGAGGATGAGGATGAGATCCCAATCAACCATAAAAATTGTAAACACATAGTCATTTAACTATTAGCCACTTATCGAGCAATATCATAACTACGTAAATAGTGGAATTGTGTTTGATTATATACCTATATAATAAATAAATGATAAAGTTGTGCATGCATAAAGCCCCTAAAATATACAATACTAAAAAGGGGGTGTGACTACTCACCTTGATTGATGAATGAAAAGATCGGGTTTTGTTAAGCTTGGGTGGGTCCTCACGAGTAATCCCTTAATCCAAGTAATTAAGGCTTCTTTAGAATGCTATGGATAAATAAAGTTCAAAGAAACATATAACGCAACTAAAAGTTTAAAAAAAAACAAGCAAAATGAAATCAGTTTGGACATCTTTCTGTCACCGATTGCATAAATGTTTAAAACTATCAATAACTTCTCAAAATTATAAAAATCTCCTGTCAACTAAATTAATATGTAAGAAAAAACTTTCCTTTAGAATGATTTCCCATATTCAGACCCGAGATAGGCTAAAATAGTCAATCTTCACAGAGGGTACAATCTGCGCACTAATTTTAAAATAACGATTGTGAAGCCATAAGAAAGAATAAAAATACAAATAAATAGTCGTTAGAATCGTAACTCAATAAAGTTAATGATAGGCTTTGGCCTTGCATCGTTATTGTTTTTATGACCATGTTATTGCTTAACCTTTGTCGAACAATTATGTTGTCAAATCTGGAACATTTTAAACAACAATGTTTTTTGATGTTTTGGAATGGATTTTGACAAAAAGAATTATGAAACACTTGTGGTATGATAAACACAATATGTTTGGTCATGTATCATCAAAATCCTTATGGTTCTTGAATCAAAATAAACAAAACCAACAAAAACTTCAAGAACGTAGGAACTTGTTTAGGTGTAACCATTAAATATCATCTTACAACCTTATGGTTTTTGTCTCCTCCACCCTATACACCATCGTGTATAGATTAGGTGGGATCATAAAAATAATTATTTGATGGTCTTAGAAACATTATAACAATAAGAAAATAAGGACTGAAGAACAAATACAAGAAAACATGAACAAGAACAAAACTTTATGCCTACCTTGTGATCTTAAGATGAACGAACACACAAAAATATAAATTAAAAACTCCAATGGAAGAATTATTATTAGAGACAAAAGAAGAAAAATGAGCGAAGGAAATAAGATGAAAATTATGGGGTATTTATAGTTGTTATTATAAGGGGTAGGTAAATCTTGAGAATAAAGTTGTGTTTGGAATATGCTAGAAAGATGTTTTTTTTTTATAAAAGATGCCAAATAAAATACTTTGGATTACAATTAATTTAAGATGACTATAATTATTTATATTATATGTTAAATTATTAATCCAGATATACATGGTTCAACGTGTCAAATTAACAATTACACATATAAACAATGAAATGAACATAGATCAAGTATTTGCACATATGAAAAAAATGTTAATAACTTGAAACGAATTATTTATGATTCAATAATAGTAATAATAATAATAATAATAATAATAATAATAATAATAATAATAATATAGCGTTACATCGTGGTTATAACTTAACAAATAAAAATCAATGATAAATATAAAAATAAATAAATAATCTTTCATGAAAATCAAAATTTTAAAACGGGTCAGGTTTTCGGGTTTGAAAAATAGCAAATGTTACTTAAACGTGTTATTTTCCTTATCCAAAACATAAAACGGAGATTACAAGCGTAAACAAATAAATCCAAATTAGGGGTATCGAGCTTTATTAATGAAACCAAGTTCGTTTGCGGTGTCCCGCTTCCACCATAATTTACCATTGAAAGAGTAGATAGATTAGAAGCCTCAATATATGTTCTCCCAACTGGGCTGTAATAGTAAACCCAAACAGTACTAAGATTTTGATGCACTATACCACAAAAACTCTTAAGACCATTATAGCCGATAAGATGAAACGCTTGTAAATAAGGGCAACTAGTTATGAGACAATTTATCACTTCATCATATATATGAACGTCAGCGAGCTCCAAAAATATCAACAAATTAAACTTGACAACATCAACCATCAAGACGAAGGCAACTCACGACAATGTATAGTCAATGATTTCAACACAGAATCATATAATGTGTTTAGCAAACGGTACTTTGTCAATTCCGGCAAATTAGTAATATCATTCATCAACGCTTGCAGGCCATTCTGAAGAACTAATCAAAGGCATTGGTTCACAATATCCAATTTCGCAGTATCACATCCCAACCTATGGCGGAATATGTCAGGGTGCAACGTTGATTGTTCAGTAGATCAAAAGACACTAATTAATAGAGACAATAACAATTTATTTAATTAGCAAAATTCAAGTACACGTTTACAATAGATCGAAATCATACATACAGTAGCCTTTTAACTATATTGCTTAAAGGCATTATTAAGCGTCCTTCACTTCATCGAGCAACTTAACCTGCAGCATTGTAAAAATAATATTTGTCACACAAAGTTGGAAAGAAATCATAGGGTTGTGTGTGTGTGTGTGTATAATATTGTAAAGGCAATCCAAATACCATAATGACATCAATCAAATATAAATGTAAATGCGAGTAAGGTCATGAAAACATACATTCACCCCTGACACGAAGTCAGACTACTGGGAAGAACAGGTAGCCCTCCATGCTAACCCACTTGAGCTTTTGTTTATGTTTGCGTTTGCAAAATCAATAAACCAAATCAATCAATAATTTAAGCATGTAATCATGTAACAAGTAAGCATGTAACAAGTAATCATATAACAAGTATATATGAAAGCAATCAAGATGATAATAGTTTGGATCATGTTTGCGATTTAAAGGTATAAATAAATAATTGAGTTGAGATAAGTACAATGCTACACCCCCAAGATATTTGAAAAGTAAAACGAGGACCATGAATTACTCACCTTTTAAGGCAGCAACGAGTTAAGATAGTAAAAACAAACTTGCAGATCAAGTGGACCGAAATTAAGGAAAACAATGAAAAACCCTATATAAAATAAATATGACTTATTAACTAAGGATGAAAAAGAAAATATACAAAAATCCAAGTTCAATATAATCGGTCTTAAATCGAGAGTTAAACGAGTAAATAAACGAACTTGCGGTTTTAATCAAATAAATATATAAAAATTTGGTTTTTAATAATTATATTCTGTATAAATATTATTTTATGAGTTTTGGTCAGTTTAGTTTGGTTAAAATACACGAAGCGAACAATATGAAAGATTAAAGTAAATTAAGCGAGTGCTTGGGTTTTATCGGACTCGACCTATAACTAGGTCGAATTAGCTTCCAACAAACCTTATATGCAAAAACGATATGTTTAAATATTAGTTTCTGTAAAAATTTTATGTTTAACAAATAATAAACGAAAAAAGCCCGATTTTTTAAACTAACACTAGAATTCTAGTTTGATTCAATTGAACCTTGAAACGCCTCAAATCCATGGATTGGATAGAGGGATTTTGATTCAAGTATGATAAAGAACGTAAAACAATGACAAATCACCCAGAATTGGAAGAGGAGGATGAAGATTTGAAGACGGGTTTGACTTTTGAAAGTCAATGGATGAAGGACACCAAAGAACACCATGCATTCGACTTTGAGAAACGAAATTGAAGGTTTGCAAAGATGTGAAAGAGGCAAGGAGGCTTGGCTTATAAAGGAATTGAATTAGGGTTAGGGTTTAATCAATTAATTGAAGAGATTTGGTTTAGTGGGCTTTTTAACAAAAGAATACTCGGTTAATTATTTAAATCACAAAAGTTAAGGGATAAGATAGGGGGATTATGGTAGGAATTAACCTAGGAACATTCTACAATCAAGAAACCGACTCAAAAACAAGGTTGGAATAGATTTGGAGACTTAAATGAGTGAAATACATGAAAACCTAATGCAAAAGGCCCATCACGTATCGCTGATGTGGTGTGCGTGATGTGGATAATTAAGATTTGTTGATTCATACAAGATTGTGTTTTAAATTTATAAAAATGATTTCTACTAGGACAAAACCACACAAAAATAGGCAAGTGTACATATCGTATATGTAGAATAGTATTGGTAAGAACCAAGTATCAATCCGTAGACACAAATAGTTTCAAATAACGAATATTTGTTTTAAATTAACCTGAGATAATAATCATTCAAAGGTGGTTTTTAAACTACTTTCTTTTTAAATTAAATTAAATTATATAAAATAGGTGAACAAGGAGATAAGTTTTCAGACAAGAAAATCAATAACTAAAGGTTACCATCTTAAATCAAGAATCCACTTCATTCTTTCTTGATGATTATTATGATGAATATGTGCCTCATCTGATCTTGAAACACTATGTCTGCTGCCATCTAAGTTTGTTGCAAGTGTATCAAGTTCAGCAGCTGGATCATTTATGCTTGAGGTGACATTTGATAAAAATTAGGAGGAACAGGCTGTAACGGACCCTGAGGGCGATTGAAAACCATGTAAGAAGGCTCAGGCCGTTACATAACAGATGGACTTGCCGGAGCCCTCATTTGTGCTTACGGGCTTGGCATCGCTGATAACACAGTCTGTGGAATCTCTCCAAATCTTGGATCAACAAAACTAGTAGTTGTCAACGTGATAGTAGGAGAAACTGCTGGAGTAATAGGCACCACAGGAGTTGGAGTAGGAGAAGTAGGAATCACATGAGCTAAAGAAGCAGGAACATAAATATGTATAGACGGTCTGATAATAGGAATCGAAGGCTAACTCGGAATTTCAATACCAATTCCCCGTCTAACCCTCTGCTTCTTTGGTGTGTTTGTTTTCTCAACCATAGGCTCTTTTCCCTTACGCCTACGAATCTCAGCACTGCTCAAACTTCTGCTCAGACCATGACCACCATCATTACCACCCCTCCCCCCCCCCGGCACCACCATCACCACTTTCACGCTCTGAATTTGAGTCATCGTGAGCCCAGCGATCATTAGGTGGGGGAAATATAGTCAATATAGGCAAGATGGCCAACCAAGCGCTTATATCGCGGTCGATCATGTAGCAGTTGTCCACGATAAGTCTGAATCCTCCGAATAGTATCCAAATTCATGTGGTTGAGTAGCATAATATCAGCCCTGTTTGTCGGATCTTTCAATAAATTTGGCTGCAAGTCGTTGATGATGAGTTGGAGAAATCGCGGATACATTAGAAACTTTTCTGATGAGTTTTGCAGTTCTCCTTTAAATGATAAAAGATCATATCTGAGAAGTTGAATGGCTTAGTAAGAACTAAAGCCAAAAAAGTTGACTACAACAAGATTCTGCACTCGTCAAAACCTCCTTTCCGTCCTCCCAGACAATGAATAAGTACGTGTAACAGGTACTTATATTGTTCACACAAATACGCCTTATTATACATTGATCGATCCAAGTCCCCCTTGTACCTCACACGCCCAAACAAACCTCTTATCAATGTCCTATCAAACTCACAACGGTCATCTACCATATCTCCAAACCCTAACACATCCCTTATCACGGAAACATCAATCACTGTCGGTTTACCCTGTACCTTGGCCTCGATTTGGTTCTCCCCCTCAATGTATCGAGCAAGTTATTCGTTACTTTCATGAATAAGCTCTATCATTCATCAAATACTAACGAATAATACATTATAACAACCTTTTGACTAATAGAGTCAAAGTCAAAATTAACAAAAACCCAGAAAGTGAAAGACGATTCATCCTAATATGATCAACTAATATTACATCTAAGAATCATATTATACTTAGTTTTAGGGATTTAAAAGTGTCGTATCAATTTATATTCTTAAACCGTCAATTGCTCATCGATTAAAGATCCAAATCATATAAAATCGATATGCATTTGGTCGCCAGTACCTGTAGATTAATATGCAAATCGTTAGAACTAGGATTATTGATGTCTAAAAATTTGGAAAATTGCAAGAGTTTTGTTTCGGAAGGCTATGTAATAGTGAAGACGAATGGCTGCTCATTCGTATTCTGGGGATTATAAACACCCAGCAATAATGTCATGAATACTACTGCGATTCATGAATTCAAACTAATGAATGAGACTCTCATTCGTTACTTTAAAAACTGCTATTCATTAAAAACCCATGAATAACCCCTTCATTCGTGAAACTTTTAAACGAATAAGCTGGTCAATCACTAACCTCTAACGAATAAGTTAAATTAAATAGTTATTCATTAGTACAGTGCACGAATTAACACATTCGCTATCAGGTAGCAGAAGTGAATGTGCATTCATAATGAATGAACTCATACATTATAAAATTTAACGAATGTCTAGTCATTCATTACACTGTAGTAACGAATAGCCATTACTTTTAATGAATTAACAAGATTTCATTCAAATGATTTAAATAATCACTTAAATACAGTTAGGGTTTCAAAGTTAATACTTTAATATTATGTACGTTAACCGATCAATCATTGATCGAAAATCATTAGATTAAGCGGATATACGTTAAAACGCAATACGTTAAGCACAAATTAACTTAAAATGTGGGGAAAGCTTTTTCATTTTATCTTGAATAGTTCGCTCGCTCGGTAAAAGCAAAAATAAAGAAGAAATAAAATCTTTTTGATTTTTTGAAATTTATATCAAAACACACTTAAAATCTTTTTCAATTTTTCATTTTTCAAACAAAAACAACGAAAATGAAATTCAAAAATGTAAATGCAATGAAAGTAATTCAATAAAGCAGTACATATTTTTGTGAGTTTGAGCAGGGAATCATATTGACTTATGACATTTTAAGCTACAATTCAATTTCGATCTTATCATGCACGTAATCCAACGATGATTGCAGATATAATTGTCCTCTTAAGCTTTACACAGACTTGTCGGAAACTTTATGATATGTTTAAGGTTCAAATAAACACGAATCATATGTAGACCCCACCTATTAGACATAACTTTTCTATCTCTTATACAGTGAAGTTTCACATGTATGTTTATCTTTTGATTATAGAATTTGATTAACTGTGACTCATGCAAAAGTAAGAAAAGTAAAAATAAAGCAGAACGTTAAAATTCTCCATTAAGATCGGTATTGCTACACGCAACTAAGGTTCCTTTTTAACAAAATAAGAAAATAAAAATAAGTTGAAGTTGTATAAAGTCTTAACAATCAATTCGGATAATCCCGTATTATCGCGTGGAGAAAGTCCAAGACTATATACAAAACACCAAGAAAATAAAGAAGAATATTCAAATCTTAACCCTCAGGTCGGATAGTCTTATCGCACAGGAGAGGATCCAAGATTTGAACAAAAATAATGAAAAAATAAAGTTGAATTTCTTTGCAAAATAAAAAAAAAATAAGCTGAATTTTTAGCAAAATTTACGCATGCACACACAGTAATCATTTAAACTTTTTGATTTTTCAAACTAGATATAGAATCATGCGTCAAGATGTGATAGCACTAGATTTGGCGATTGTTTATGTTTATATCTTATCAGTACCTATATAGTCTGTCAAACCTATCTTCGCATATCATATAGCTGGTCCTACGACAATTTTTCAATCTAATTTATTCATGTGCTAGATCCGCCAAGTCAATGTACTATCATTTTTCCTTTATGCTTTAAAAACTCATTTTGAGGAGCAGGTTTTAGTGTTTTTGAATTTTTAATATGTGAATGTTTTTGGATTTTAAATTTTATCTGTACAAACTAAAAACACAATATTTTTGTATTTTTCCCAATTTCCTAAAACATACAAAATAAATGAAAAACTTAAAAACAAACGAAAACTATACAAAATAAATGATTTAACCAAGCAATTGAACTTTAGTCAAAGTTTTTAATCCATTTATACCAAGCAAGTATTTAAAACGTGCTTTATCAAACGCCTTGGTATAAAGGTCAGCCATTTGGAAATCCATGTGAATTTTATCAAATTTATTAATTTCTTTTCATAGCAATCACGGATAAAATGATATCTGATTTAGATGTGTTTGGTTTTCGAATGCTGAACGGGATTTTTGGTGATACTAATGGCAGCTGAATTATCAATACAAATGAGCGTAGTAAGAAACTTCAAACCGTAATCCCGCAGATGCTGCTGGATCCAGAGAACTTGTGAACAGCAACTCGAGGCCGCCACACACTCTGCTTCTGCTGTTGAAGTTAAGACCGTTATCTGCTTCTTACATTACCAGGAAACAAGCCGGTTTCCTAAGAATTGACTTCCCGCTGTCGTTGACTTGAAGTTGATCTTGCACCCGCCCCAATCTGAATTGGTATAAGCCGTCAAATCGAAACTATCATCCTTGGGATACCATAACCCGACGTTAGGATTACCCCTCAGATAGTGTATGATTCGCTTAACCGCCGCTAAATGAGTCACTCGGGGACTCGACTGGTACCTGGCACAAAGACAAACAACAAACATAATATCAGGACGAGATGCAGTTAAGTACATTAAAGAACCAATCGTAGCTCATATAGGGTCGGATCCATGGTCTCCTCCAATTCGTCTGATGACAAATTGTAACCCACGGGTAGAGGTGTCAAGGAGACTTTTCCGGCAGTTATCTTGAATCGGCTTAAGACATCATTCATGTATTTTGTCCGATGAATGAAGATTCCTAAATCAGACTTGTGAACCTTGCAACCCCAAGAAGAAGTTTATCTCCCCCATCAAACTCATACCGAACTTGGTTAGCATGGTATTCTCGAAGTCCTTGCATAGTTTGTCGTTCGTCGAGCCAAAAATGATATCATCCACATAAATCTGGACTAGGAGCAAATCTTCACCAATATGCTTATAGAACAATGTACAATCCATAGTCCCCCGCTTAAAGCCACTATCCAACAAATGATCAGCAAGTGTGCTGTACCAGTCTATCGGGGCCTGGTGTAAACCAAATAGAGCCTTGTTTAATCGGTAAACACGCTCGAGATAGTTCGGATCTTCAAAAATGGGAGGTTGCTTCACATACACCTCCTCATGTGTTTCCCCGTTCAAGAAAGCTGATTTTACATCCATCTGATAAACCTTGTGTAACGCCCGCTAATTTATCGGTTTAAAGATTTCCTGCCTGTAGAGTATGTATGTTTTCTTGGGATTTGTCTGGCATCTTTCGTTGACCCGACCATCTTCCCGGTACGTTAATTTATCTAAACTTTTTCCCCAAGTTACCACATCCCTTAAACTTCGAGGGCTAATGCGTAACATCTAATTTATATCATAAAACTTTGGATTAACCTAACCCTAACCCATTAGCGGCGCCGATCGCAAGGAGAACCCCCCCTGCTCGTTTTTCTTCTGCCCAGCCAAGTTTCAGCCATGAAAACTCCAATTCCAGGTCGGTTTTATGATTTCCCATGACTTTGACACCTTAATTGATCATATTAACGCGCTTATTGGTCGTTAAGGTTGAGTTTTGATGATAACAGTTTGCTGACGGATTCATATACATTTATTGTAGGGTCAGTAACGTGATGGTAATCCATTGTTTTTTATCGATTCTTGAGTCCATGATGTTTTATTTTGAGTCTAGTTTCCAAAAAGGTGTAGTACGTAATTTTTGGACGAGATTTGAATGGTTTTTATGAATTTATAAAATCGAGTGTCAAAGCTGATGCGGGATGACGGATTCTGGTCTGTCTTACCGACGTCATAACCTTTTTTCTACAGGTCCAAATTGGTTGGTTCCACTTCTGGAAGTTAGTATTTTGAGTTAGGAACCAAACCCAATTGGAATCGTTTAATTTGGTTTGGTAATTAATTTTATAAAAATAAAACCATTTTGTTGCGCACTGAAATAGCTGCACGTACCTTGCTGTGTTGAAGGAATTTTTATAATTTTTGTGTCCAATAGAAAAATATAATAAAAATATTTTTATAAACCTAAGAAATTTATTAAAGTCTGGTAAAAATTTAATAGTTTATTTCAAAGGTTATCCTATGTAATTAAATGCATCTTCGCATGCTAAAATCTACACGTTTTACTCGTTATTGATCGATAAGTTCGTTTTAGGCTTAACCGGTGGATGTTGAATTGTGTTCTTGTCGGGGCTTTTTGAAGTGAGTTTTTACACCACAATCTTCCTAGGTATGTCCCGTATATCATACTCAAAGATCATGTTCTTAGGTGTTCGTTAAGTTGATCAACTAGTTGTAGTTTGATTGTTATGTTCGGTTGTCTAGAATTGTTGAGTTGATGCGTTAATCGGTTGGATGACCAACTGAATCAGTTTGCATGGCCCTAGGGGAGTCTAAGGGCTGTGGGAAAATTATTTTTTTGATGCTCGGGGCTGTTTTGGTTGGTGCTTGGTCAATCGAGTCAGCGGTGCGTGAATTTTCGTTTAAATGTTAAATTGAGAGTTGTAAAAAGGAACCGTCAACCCTATCAACTCGGGTGACATAATTATGATGAATGAAAAGATTAAAATGGGAATTTGGTCCATTTGGGGCTGATTCATTTAACAATTGGTTTTAAGGTTTATTACGCGCGTATTCGACTCGATTTGATTACCGACGGGCGAGTTGTGCATCATGGTTAGCCCCGACCATAATCGTAGGGTGGATTTGGTTAATTGAAAGGTCTTAGGGGCCGAGGTAAAGTTGTTGGGCCTTGGGCCAAGTTGTTGGGCCTTGGGCCAAGATGTTGGGCATTGGGCCAAGTTGTTGGGCCTTGGGCTAAAGTGTTTGGCTTGAACGGCCCATTAGGCAAGAGTGTTCTTACGATCTAGTTTAGTAACGCGTTGTGTATAATTTACAGGCCCTTACTTGTGATTGTGTACTTAGGGACTTCCTAGCTCGTTGCAGGTGTTCGATTGACTTCAGGTGAGTTCTCGATGCCCCGTTTAACTCTTTTTAAGTTTTGGGCTAGCATGCACACCTAAGCGATTTTGCTTGATGAAATGTTTTAAACGATTTTACATAGGCTTGCTAGTATTGGTAGGCCTTGGAATGTTAAAGAATGTATGTATGTATGTATGTATATATATATATTAGAATGGCCAATATTTGGCGAATGTTGTAGTCGTCTCGACTACTGAATGTTGCGTATGCCTACTTTGTGTTTGCATGCGCTGAATGTTACGTGTTTAGGTTGTACGTTTTCTCGGCCCTGAATGTTATTATTGAATGTTATATATATTTATATATATAGGAATGCACGTATAGAGATGCTCATACGTAAGGATGATTATTTATTTGAATGTGGTGACCTAACCGATGTATTTCCGTTTACCATTTTAAAACCGTTGGAATGATTATTAAGACTTTTGTTACTTATTTAAAACTTGAACTCACTCAGCTTAAGCTGACTTTGTGTGCATGTTAATGTGAGTTTCAGGTTAGGAAGAGGATGCCTTATCGCTTGGACGTGCACGAAGCTACTTGGACGGTGAATGGCATACGGGATTTGAAGATTTTATTATTAAAACATTTATTTTTAAAAATTTTTACAAAAGATAATTATGTTCGTTTTGGGCAAAATTCCCGGGTTTTCGGGAACTTATTTTGTTATTTACGTTTTCCACCGAATTATACTCTGTGATGCTCATTTTAATGAAAAGAATTGTTTTCAAGTTTAATTGTTTTTACGAATGTTTTGAATGATTACCAACTGTGGGGTTCCCGGGGTTCGGGGCCTTACACCTTGAAGTTCTTAAAAGCTTCATAGGCCAAAAAGATACGTATGGTTTCCAGTCGTGCTATCGGAGCATACACTTCAGTGTAATTAATGTCTTCTTGTTGGTTATATCCCAAGACAACTAATCATGCCTTATTTCGCATGATCACCCGATGATCGTCTTTCTTGCATTTATAACCACTTAGTCGGAATAGCTTTCTTGACTCTATCGGGTTTATCAATAAAATCCCATACACCCAGTCGAACAAACTGCTGCAGCTCCTCCTGCATTGCTTCGACCGAAGACGGTTCCTTCAGTGCCATTGTGACACTGGTAGGTTCTATTTGAGATAGAAAGCAAGTGTATTTCGTGATGTTGAGAATTCCTATTGCGTGCATATCCTCATAAGCACACATCGCAAAATTTTCAAATACATTAAGAATAGGAGATACATTATCTTAGTCACATACATTAGCGACCTGTCGTCGTGTTCTCACCCCGTCACTTACGTTACCAACAATATGAATCCTTAACGAAGGATTTGCAGGAACTGATACGTTATCACCAAGGTTAGTGATATTTTCCTCAGCTGTTTAAGCATACAGTTTGTTACACATCTTCAACTGGAATGATCTCAAGTACTTCTTAAGCATTATCCAACGGAATAGAAGACAAGTCAACGAATTCAGCTTCATCGGAAGAATGAAAAACATCATTCGATGTTCTCGATTGAATAGATGCATCGGTTTCTTCGTAAGTAGAAGAACTTGGTCATGGAATGAATTGATCTTCCAAGTATGCTCGAACCAAGTCTTCGGTTTCGACTTCAACTGATTAAGTAAACGAGTTAAATAATGACTGATCGTCAAACATCCAGTCGGGCCCTTTACCGGTAGGAGGTGTGGTGTAGCTTTGACAGTCAACGTGATACCATTCTTCCACACACCTCAAAGAAATGTTAACACTTGTTTCTTAGGTGAATTGTACCCAAGAAAATATCCCTCGAATGCTTTTTCTTCAAACTTCCCGACATCTCTATTCAATACAGTACACGGGCTCCCGAAAGGTTCCAAATACTTTAGGTTCGGCTTACGGTTATTAAAAAGTTCGTAGCTCGTTTTCTTGAACTTCTTAACCGTGAGGACTCTGTTCAACGTATAACAAACGATGTTCATGGTTTCATTCTAGAATTGGACCGAAAGCTTCGAATCTGCTAACATCGTCCTCGCTGCTTCGATTAATGTACGATTCTTACATTCTGACACGCTGTTCTGTTGCGGTACATCAGGTGCACTAAATTCCGATCTATTCCCGTTGAATACAAAAGAAATCCAGTACGTTGTTCTTGAATTCCGTACCATTATCACTTAGAATTCATTTCACTTTATGTTTGTAAAGTGATTTGATCTTCGTGATCAAATTCTGTATCAAAACCGGCGTATGATATTTCGAACTCATAAATAATACCCATGAATACCTCGAGTAATCGTCGGTCACCACTAAACAGTAAGGTCTCCCATAATGCTTGAACGATCACAGGACCAAATAAGTCCATATGAAGCCTTTCAAGTGGAGTATCAATCGAATTCAGCATCTTACTCGGGCGAGACTTCTTCTTCTGTTTACCATTCTTATAGGCAATACAATGATCGTTCAGTTTGAAATTCTTTAGGTACACACCATCCACCAAGTTATTCGCAATCAAATTGTTCATCTTGCGAATATGGATGTGTCCCGTGCGCCTGTGCTTGAGAATTGTATCTTTCTCGGTTGCTTTCGAGATAAAACACGTCTCAGAAGGTGTGGACGATACATTAAGTCCCATGTATAAGACATAAATAACATTTGATCAAGGTGATCGCATGACAACCATGTCTTCAGGAATTGTGAATCCCGGTTGAAGGATTACACATTCCTTATCGGTGAACAAGGTAGTGTATTTCTTATAACAAATATGAGAGACGCTCAGCAAATTGTGTCTTCAGGATTGTTGTTTCATGTCAACATTAGGAATTTGATCCTTATTCACATGCTTAACATTATTCACCATAGCCCCACATTTCTTTGCAACATGACCATGTTCCTCACATTTGAAACATAAGCATGAATCAACGATTTTGTGTGGTGAAACATGAGCCATGTTAGAAGGCTCAGGTTGAACATTAGCAACCTTTGGAATTGCATCAGGAACCGAGTTTGAAACATTGTTCGTAATTCCCTTTTTATTTTTGTAAAACTCAAGATTGGTTGTATTGGAGACATTTTCCAATCCTGAAGATTTAACAAACAATAGGCTTGAAAGAATTTAAAGTCTGTTTCACTTGAGGTTTAGTTGATTTAGATTTCAAGAACACGTCCTCAAACTCGGTTATCTTAGATGTATCGTCATTAAATACACTTTCTATCAACTCGGGTTTTAGCAAGTTCAAAGGTACTTCTTTATCAGAAAATGTTTTGCTTAGACCTTTAAGCTTAAAAACCCGACCTTGATTTAAATTAGACTCTTTTGGAGGATTAATGAACTTCATTAAGTCCTCATCAGAAATTTTGGGTTTATCTGATGTTTTTACTTTACAAGAAATCTTTTCTCGATTCTGTTAGAAGATTTTGAATATAAATTGCCTTTTCAAAGTCATCCGGTTCACACAAAATGTAGTTTTCAGTAGCGATGCTATCATTTTTAACAATCACTTCCAGTTCATTTAGCTCTTCGATCGATCCATCGATTTTGTTTTCAGTAAAGACTGAATTAGTCTTAATATGAACTTTGTCATGAGCCAGTTATCAGACACAACATTTTCAACATTCACCTTAATGCTTTCTTGTTTTTCTGAGATCGTTTCAGATTTAACAGTTTCAGGAATACTCGAATAGTCATTTTTAAATGGAGGTGGAATTTCAACAAATCCTAAACCAGCTTTCCATTCTTCTGGTGAGAATTATTGACCTCAATACTCTCGTTTAGAAGAAAAGACGAGTCCCTAAACTTGCTGATTTTATTTTTTAATTCCAATATTTTGTTTTCAAGTTTAGTGACATTGGTTCTTAATTTAAGGATTTCTTGAAAATGTTGCTCGATTATAACCAGCTTAAAAACACTTTTGCTTGTAACTCCTGATTTCTCACAGACAGATTTTTGATTTTCAAAGTAGATTGATCAAAAAGTTTAGATTTCTGTCTGTGGCACTCTTTAAGCATAGTAAGTTCACCAACAAGTTGATCATTATGTTGCAAAGCAGACTCAAGTTTGCACTTGAGTTCGCAACACTGATCACATTCAGTGCTTACCACAGAAGTTCTCAATTCATGACATTCATTCATTGATACCTTAAAAGTGGAGTTAGTAGAAACCTCTTCTATCTTGGCCATGCAAGCGAACGATTCGGTTTGTCCAACACCTAAGTCGTCAGATTCAGTTTCCGACTCAGACGATTCACTCTCATCAGATGAATTATCACCCTGTGCATCCTGGAATTGCTCAGTTGGTTCAAACATAGCCAAATTAGCTTGATTACCCAAGAGTTTTTGTGACCAATCGATTTCCTCATTCACAATCAGTGCTTGTGAACTACCGGTCTTCACCTGATCCCCCTCAGGTTTTGTCTTCTTTTCAGACACATTGGAGCTTTTTCCTGAATTTCTGTCTGAAGTTCGGGAACCGGTGTACTCTTTCTTGGGTTTGTCACATTGTTTAGCAACATGACCGAACTCCTGACAATTATAGCACTTTACATTAAACTTATTAAACCCAACCCGTTTGTTAAGAGTGGGCGGGTCTTTCCCGATTCATTGCATGAACCGTTTTACTTTACGTACGATCATGGGCATATTCCACTTTAGGTCCATAAGTTCCAGATCATCCGGGATGATCTGATCATAGTCCTCATCGGTTAGTTCACTCGTGGCTATTTTGCTTCCTACATGTTTTTCATACGATGTCATGAGCGTGCACATGAAAGAAAATTGATGTTCAAATTCTTTCATGTTCACATTCGGTGGTGAACTCGACAGACTAGCACCTGCTGTGGATCCTGAAGCCATCAAACATACGTTAAGGGGTTTGATTACCGCTTTGAATACCTTCAACACCGTTCTGTGTGTAGAAAGCAGTAATCGGAAATGAACTGCTATTGGCGCTCGCTGGTAAGGCTCCACCATATAAAGTAGGGTTTTGGCTATCCTTCAACGAAGTTTGACACTTCATATCATATTCATGCTCTTGTAGCTTTAATAAACTCTTCAGCCATGAGATTCTCGTTCTTGAAGTAGCCGTTTTCCTTCAATACCAGCAAAAACATGGAATAAGTAGCGGGCAATGCGTTCTTAAGAGTATTTATCTTGTCCACCTCACCAGGTTCCAACTTGACTGTTGACATTTCAGCTGTCAAATGACAAAACCTGCTGATCATTTCATCCACTGGTTCATTCTTTATAAGGTAAAGTTTCGGAACTAAAACTTCACCATAGTCTTCTTGCTTTCTAACGTGTTTCCCAAGCTTCTCGTTTTCAACTGGGCAAACAACGTAGCACATGGCTTAATGTGACTAAATTGGTGGAAAATTTTCTCAGGTAAAGCTATTGTAAGCAACGAATACGCCTTAGTCTCATTATTCAATTCCTTTCTCTCCTCAGCTTCATCCATCGTGAACAGTTTATCAGTATACCCTGTTTTTGCACTTCCCACTTGGGGCGGTAAATAGATGATGTCCAGATGACGAAAACATTCAGGATGCAAAGAACCTAAATGTTCCCTAAACCTTGGTTCCCATCGAGCAAAATCGGATAACTTCAGTAGCTTAGGACATTTGTTATGCGAACCGATTTCATTGTCAATGGTTAACATCTACTACATCATCGCGTTTTGTGAAGCCAATGCATAATAGGAAGCTGGAGAAGCCATTTTGTGAAAGTGTAAGATTACAAAGACTAAACTTGACAAATTAGAAACTGATCTTTAACGAATACCCTTGAACGAGTGTGTAACCTTTGACGAACGAGACAAGACGAATGATACTTTAATTTGACGAATGCGATGCTATTTAAACGAATGAGTTAACGAATAACTGGTATGAATGGTTGACACGAATGTGTAAGAACAGCGAATGACTTGGATAACAAATGTGATCCCGGTAACGAATGAGTTAACGAATGGATAAGGAAAGAATGAATTAATGCACGAATAAGGATGAGAATATAACGAATGATCAGTTATAACGGACGGCAGCTGGCGTAGGTTGTTACAACCGTCTAACGAATAAGCCTAGCACGAATGAACATTCATCGTGACGAATGAGCATTGAAATCTTCAACAGTTGTCCAGAAATCCAAACTAAGTCCAACTTGTAACATCCTAAAAATTTTAATGATGAATAAAGGAAGTTATGTTTAGTGATTTCGCGTAATTAATTAATATCGGGTAGGGAGCGGGTCTTGGACGTGGATTAATTGAGATGGGTTAAATGAGAATGGGATTTCAGGGATATAAATACCCCCAAAATCCCAAAATATCTTCATTTTCACCAAACTCCCTAACACCCCAAAACACACACACACCACACACATACCGCCGCCGGCCGGCCGAGCCAAAGGAAGAGTCGGGCAGGTCCGAGAGAGAGCGATTAGTGTACTAGCAAGTAAACGAGATCCAAACAAGCCCAAAAAGGTATGATTCTTGATCTTTGAAGTTTAAAGATCCAAGCTTTTTAGTGTATAAGCGACCGAAAATGGTCGGGAAGCGTAGTGGGTGATATTGAACCATAGCAAGGGTGTTAAAATCGCTCAAAATGCTGGAAAGAAACCGAACAGCGGCTGTCTGGGCAACTTCGCCTGCATCTGGGCAACTTCGCCTTCAAAGCGATGAACTTCGCCTGCAAGCTAAGTTCGCCTGATGACAACTTCGCCTAAAGCCAAGTTCGCCTGATGAACTTCGCCTGCAAGCTAAGTTCGCCTGATGACAACTTCGCCTAAAGCCAAGTTCGCCTGATGACAACTTCGCCTGAAGCCAAGTTCGCCTGATGGCAACTTCGCTGTAAAGCTAAGTTCGCCTAGCTGGTAACTTCGCCTAAAGCTAAGTTCGCCTAAGGTTAACTTCGCCTAGAGCTAAGTTCGCCCGAGGGTTAACTTCGCCTAAAGTCAAGTTCGATTAGAAAATAAAAATCTAATGAAAAATGTGTTAAGACAGTTAATGGAAATAAAATTTTTCCAAGCTGACCTGGCAGCTCGACCCCAGACAGGGGCTCTGCCCCTTGGACCCTGCTAGGGGCTGCCGCCCCTAGACCCCGCTGCCAGGGGCGCTGCCCCCGGACCCCCGTTCGTTGTGGGTCATATAAAGATAGAAATACATTATGAGAAGTGATAGTTAATTGATACGTATACTTGTTATACAGTCAGCCGTGCACAACTGAAGAAAGGAATTACGATTAACGGTGAACGTAACCGTGTTCAGGTGAGTTTCTAGCCCCATTCCTTGTTATGTTTTCGGGGCTGTGTGCATACTTGATGTGTTGTTAATACATTTATCCTAAGTGATAAGTGTATGCCCTATGTGATATATGTGTTTTGTAAGAATGATTGCTTGATGGTACGTGAACGATCTTCGGATATTGCACGTACTGTCAGGTTGTAATGCTATGTATAAGGTAAGTATAATATGAATGCTTATGCGTATGAACGTGATAGAGATAATAAAAGAAGGAAATAATGATGTATGGTTGTATGGTTACGAAAAGGGTACCGAGCCCTAATAATACTCGAGGTATGATGGTTGTATGGTTACGAAAAGGGTACCGAGCCCTAATAATACTCGAGGTATGATGTATGGTTGTATGGTTACGAAAAGGGTACCGAGCCCTAAAAATACTCGGGGTATAATGTATGGTAACGAAGAGGGAATCGAACCCTACTAATATTCGAAAACTAGGGACCAGACCCTTATAATATCTGTGATGTTAGGGACCAGACCCTTATAATATCTGTGATGTTAGGGAATCGAACCCTTCTAATATTCGAAACTAGGGACCAGACCCTTATAATATCTGTGATGGTAGGGACCAGACCCTTATAATATCTGTGATGTTAGGGAATCGAACCCTTCTAATATTCGAAAACTAGGGACCAGACCCTTATAATATCTGTGGGGTTATAGGGCGAAAGGCTCTTTAAAACGTATGATTATGTATGTAAAGAAAGTATGAAGGTAAAAATGAAAGTAAAAGCACTTAAGTGTGTATGAAAGAAAGTTAGGAGGTTAAGTATGAAATGTAAAGAATGTATTGTATGATTTTGTGATTAACTAGAACTCACTCAGCGTAGCTGACTTTTAGTATGCACGCAGGTGAGTAGGATGAGACAGCTGGCTTAAGCGGGGACACATGGCAGAAGAATAAGAGCCTGGCATCTGAAGACTTACGATGTTTTAATTTTAATGTTTTAATGTGAAAGACAAAGGATGTTTTGAGACAAGTTATGAAATATTGTAATGTTTTATGAAAGTTTTATATTCCGCATAAATGTTTTAATTAACTCTGATATTTAGAACTGTGTTTATGAGTAAATCCAACACGAAAGTAGGGTTACCGGTAACGGGGCCTTACACAACTCCTTATCAAATCACCTCAAACTAACACTAAACCACTCAGAATCTCAATCCGAACTAGTCCGTACTCACAAACCAATCCAAATCCAAACCAAATCACACATTCAAACTCAGTACCATTCCCGTCATATCTCAACTACTCAATTCAGTCCAATTACTCAAAACTAATAGAATTAAAACAATAAATCCTCACTGATCGACAATCGACATCAATCCTAAGTCTATAAGATTCAATTAAACTTAATGGACAGTCCAATTTGTCAATTATAGTTACGATGTAAGTTCATATACTGATTAATCGATTAATTGATGAAACTATCGATCAATTAACAACAAAACGATACTATCATGCTTGAATCAAACGTAGATATGAACTATTGGCTCTGATACCAATTAAGATTGAGCCATTTCTGGATCTAGTTTGTGATGACAACAGATGATTCAAGCTTATACGGTTAACGGAATACGATTAGGTGAATACACTTAGAACGAGAATGTGTGTGTGTGTGTTTCTGGAGAGAATTGGATGGCATAACAGTATGATTTCATAAACTGATGATTCTCATTACTACAGGGGTATATATAGATGAAGCAGTCATTCGTTAAACATCCGCGTAACGAATGACTCTTTATTCGTTACAAATACATTAATAAACACGAATGACTCTACTCATTCGTTACTATTACATTAACTGATGAATGGCCCTCATTCGTTATTACATTCGTTAACAATCTTAACGAATGTGATTTACGTTAAGCGAATGGTCACATTCGTTATGTAATAAAGAATGTGCCTTACATTACACACGAATGGGCTTACATAATTACCAAAATACCCCTATTACATTAAAACTAATATAATAATACTTTATAAAGACCGAGATGTCAAAGAAGATGAACTGAGGAAACTAAAAGGTGATGATCAAGATTCTGACGATATGGGAGGAGGTAGGAGTGAATAGCAACCGGGCGGTGCTACATCGTCGTCGGGTAAACAGGCTGAGGAAGGTGGTAGTGGAGGTAACAACTTGCAGATCATACCGTATAAGAATTACACAAACATTAAGCCGGTCAACATGATTGCGGCTAATATGATCTTGTTTGTCAGTATGGATTGGGTTGTGAGGAGTATGGTAAACGCCGATAAGATCGAAGAGGGCGAGTTTGTTGATCACTCGTTATCAAAAGAACAAATCGCTCTGCTTCTGGGTCTAAACGAGGAAAAGGTCGAGGAGTTGGGTAAAACAGTTGATGTGGAGGTTAAATTCGAGCCTAATGTAAATATGGGTATTCCACATGGGAATAGGCCATCTAATTATGACGAGCTCAAAGTAGAGGACGTGACTACAGAGGAGTATCCAGACATGTACACGACGAACGATTCTGAGTCGGTATTTCATTCTTTACTACAGAACACTTTGATGCTATAGAAGAGCATTTGAGGCAAGATAGAGAAAGAGGGAATAAAAGTGCTGAGACGGTGGTTGAAAAGAAGAAAAAGAATACTTTGGATGGTAGTGGTTCAGACATAATGTTGAATGTATGAACAAGATGATCGAGACTCTTCATTATAACGAGCGTGAAGAAATCAAACAAGCGAAGATCCAAGCATCTGCAATGTGACTACTAACAACGTGAGTACTAAAAATTTTATATGGAAAATTGTATTCTAATAATTCAAACTATTGAGTACTGGCCAACAA
Source organism: Bidens hawaiensis (assembly GCF_021521415.1). Taxonomy (NCBI): domain Eukaryota; kingdom Viridiplantae; phylum Streptophyta; class Magnoliopsida; order Asterales; family Asteraceae; genus Bidens; species Bidens hawaiensis. Next base: position 137,286 of record NW_027496484.1, read on the forward strand.
TAATCTCTACTAACAATGTGAGTACTAGTAATCTCAACTTTTAATTTTGTTACCAATAACAATCTTCATCTAATAGACCGTTAATTTTTCAATTTTTTTATTCATTTGCTTCACATTTAATTAAATGAATAAGTTAAATATGAAACCAAGATAATCTTTAGAAAATCCATTTTATATGGAAAATTGTATTCTAATAATCCAAACTATTGAGTACTGGACAACAATAATCCCTACTAACAATGTGACTACTGGTAATCTCAACTTTCAGTTTTGTTACCAATAGTTATGTTGATCTAACAGACCGTTAACTTCGTTAATTTTTTGATGACGTGTTGGGTGTCAATTAATTAACTATTTAATAATTAAATTTTATTATTAATAAAATACTCACTTTCTTCATCTTCTTCAACCTACAACCCATCAAACTCTAACCCCATAACCACCCAACTTCTTCTTTGTTCTCCATGGCAGCCACCTTAGACAACACCACACACCAGACATATCAACATAGGCATTTACAATTAAATGTCCATATATCATCATAACTCTAACTCTAAGAAAAAAGAAAGAGAATTTAATGGGAAAAAAAATAAATGTGTTACTTATGTTGAATTTTATATTTTTAATTTTTTCTATAATTGCAAACAATTATATACAAGTATGTTATTAAATTAATGTTTATTTGTATATATATGAAATGCATGCTAGAAAATAAGTAAATGTAACAGAAAAACTGAAAAATATTACAGCATTCACATTAAGTTCCTATCATATATATATATATATATCATACAATTACACTAAAAATCACTATAGTTTATTTCTCTATTTCAATTAAATAATATACTTTTATACTTTTATCATTATCATTTCTTTCTTTCATCCATAACTACTTTCACAAAATATTAACATATTATACAGTGTAAACATTGAAATCCCAAATTTAACTTTCCCGTATAACATTTTCTCTCTCATCTACTCGCAACCACTTATAACCATACCATGTAATTTACAAATATCCCTCACCTATTTTTAGAGAATAAGTAAGAATGCTTTAGTAGACTTTTGTTTGGAACTATGCTAGTTGCCTCCCTCCCTAAAGAAGTAAAGATAAGATCCAAAAACCAAAACACCCGTAGGAATAAGAATCAATCCCTGGTACACCAGTCATCAAGCATGGTGTCTTGTCACTATATTAGAGTGAAATTGTTATCCTAAAAGTCTAGCTTAACAAAAATACAATGTCTAACGTTTATACGAAAATTGAGGCCTAAAAGTTTGAGAGGCCCAAAGCCCTAGCTTGGGTTTCTTATATTTACGGCCCTGATTTTAGTAATTAAACCTTTGTTAAGCCGAACTTTAAATATAAAGCACAACAGTCCCAAGTTTTAAACTATAGGCCGATAATGAACGTTTCACTTATAGACTTAGGTTCTTTTTAGTTTTTGTTGACATGGACTAGCTTACATGGATTTTTTTTCTTATTAATAATGCCGGTGGCTTCTAATCACGTGGATGATCATATTACATTTTTTAATTTAGTTGCTTAAAAATGATCAGATTACTTTGACTCGATTCGATTATTGGAGCTTAACCCATACCTCTAAGGCTCAAAGTGTGCAAAGTTAGCTTTGTACGATTATGTTGGCTCGACTAATAACTAGGGCTGCAAATGAACCATACATTCAACGGACACCTAATGACTATTCGTTAATTTATGTTCGTGAGTAGGATTTACTCTTTTAGACCACTAACATTAGCAAACCATCCATAGTTTATTCACTACTTGATAAAAATAAAAAAACAAATCAAAGAAATTGAGTAAACCATTCGTCCCATCAAACTAGTTTTGCAAACTATCACATATCAACATTTATGTGGACCTCTGTTTTAATTTTTTTTTCCTTTTTCTTTCACACAAATATGAACCTCTTTTTAATTTGTTTTTTTTTCTTTCACACTAATTAGTTTTAATTAGAAAAATATAAAAACATAGTCTTGTTCATTTTTTTAACACATCGATATAAGTTTTATTAAAAACAGAGATTTTGAAAAAAATATTTTTTTAATTTAAAACAAATATTAAGTATGTTTAATGAAAATAATATATAATTTATTTTTTTAATACTTTTAAGTTAAATATATGGTTAATTTTTAAATAAAGTTATTATTATTTTTATATTTCTAGTCATAATAATAATAAAAGACAGTGTACATGGTTGTTAATGAATATGAGAAATACTTTTCTTAAGTTGAGAAAACAAGACGGTGGCAAATTGCAGCGTCAGTCAAATCAAACTGAAACTCAAACTCAGCTTCTCTTCTGTTGATAATTTATTTCTTTCTTTCTTGTCCCCCAAGCACCGATCATCAGAGCAGAGATGTGGATGGAAATTATCCTGGGTCTGGCGGTGTATCAATTGGTACGCCGTTTCTTCTTCGGTGACCAACAGCAAGAACCCGTTGATTTTAGTTTCAAAGGCTCCAATGCGCTCTTTGCCGTCGCCCACAGGTATTATAATAATATCCCATCCCCATCATTCAATTGATCATTAAACCCTAACTTATTCAATCTATTATTTTATTTTACATTTCAATTCTCTTCTCTTCTGTCTTCAACCATTTAATTAAAGACCCTATAACTAGAACTACACGAGTAATTGATAAAAACAAATATAATATATTATTATTTAACAATGCACTTGCAGGCTTCAAACTCTGTATGGTGGGAAAGCTTTTGTCGGCCTTCGAATTCCTGATCCTGATACCGCCTCTCCACAGAATATTGATCTAGTACACGTCACCAAAGGGTAGTAGTATTGTCATTCTCATTTTATTGCAATTCTTTTTTGACATGCTAATAACAATAATGATGTTTCAGGGAAGCAGTGGTTGTTTCTGTGGTAAATGTATCTGGCACTGCATCAATTGGTGCGGATGGAACTTGGGTTTGCAAGGATGGTTCTAGGCACAAAACCGAGCGTTTACATGATCCGGTTAACATTCTTCTTCTAAATTCTTTGTTTAACGCTGTCCCGCCTTGTAATTTCATCATTTAATGATGATGCCAATCTGAGTTTGCAGGTAGGCCTGTAAACGAACCAAACAAACACGAATGGGGCATGTTCGTGTTTGTTCGTTTAACTTTAATCCAACACGAACAGTTAAACGAACAGGGTTTTCTTGTTTGAGTTTGTTCGTTAAAAATATAAAAATGAACTTGTTCATGTTTGTTTAAGTCCGTTCGTTCATAATATTAAGAAACGTGAAATAGTATTTACGAACGGTTCACGAACATAAACAAACGAATATAACTGACAATAGATGAACGAATATAACGGACATAACTGACCATAGATGAACACATGTACATGTTCATTCGTTTAACTAAATGAACGTCCCGCCGAACGGTTCACAAATTCTTTACTGAATGTTCAGTTCATGTTCGTTCATTACAAACGATAACAAACGACGAATGCAAACAAACATAGATGAACGAATATAAGCAAACATAACTGAACAAACACCAATAAAAAGTAAATGTGAATATTAATATGTTAGGCTTAAAAAGAGTAATAGAACTAGGCAAAAATGTTGTTGGTCTTATAATAGATGAATACATAAACAAACAAACTTAACTAACGAACATAAACAACTGCAAATGAGGGCGTTCACGGACACAAACGAGACACACGTTCATATTTGTTCATTTAACTAAATGAACAAAAAGTTCTGCTCATGCTGGTTTGTTTGTTAAATAAACAAACTTCCCGCCAAACAGTTTAATAAATGTTCGGTTCGTTTACAGGTGGTGGAGGTCAAAAGACAAGTTGCGGTTCTCGAGTCGTATCTTGAACAGAGGGGAGTTACTCTTCCCGAAGGATATCTATCCTACAAAATCATATGTCCCAACCCTAACTTTCAGTATGAAGTATAAACATGCAATTTGGTTATTTTAGTCCTTTTGTGATTTTTATGTTGATTATTTTCATGAATTAATTTCAGCACGATTCATCCAGATTACTTTCCACCTGAAGTTGTAACATATGATCAATGGGCACTACTGAAACCAGTAAAAAAGAGCATATCGGGTTGGCTTAAAGGTGCTTTACCTTTACGTAATAGTGATAAGAATGAAGTACAAGAATCCATACAACAGAAACTCAGTTTCGTTCTCAACACTGCTCCGATGTGGGATCGGTATGTTTATCTTTTTTTTTGGATGTTTTTTTTATAGTAGAGATATGATTTGTTATATTTATAGGTGGTGCAATGGCAGGTCGGGCCTTATGGGTTGTGGGTCAAATTGGGTTGTATTTTGGGCTGCAATGAAACAAATTGGGTTGGGCTCGGTTTGATACAAAACACTTTTTTGAGTTAAATATGGTTTTAGTCTATGGTTTGATTCAAATAACCATTTTAGTCAAGTAGTTATTTTATAGCTTGTATAGTCTATTAGTTTCATATTTTTTTCCAACTGACTCCATGTTTTCAACTTTGTTAAATATTTCTTAGGTAGAAGGGGATTTTAGTTTTTTTAGTTGAGGCACTAGTAATTAGCATGTTAGTGCAATAGTTATTTTGGGTTTTTTCAGTCCATTGGTTTCATTTTTGTCTCAGTCGATTCCATGTTTTTATCTCTGTTAAATATTTCTCTTAAGTTGAAGGGCATTTTAGTCTTTTTACTTGAGTACTAACAATTAACATTTTAGTCCATAGCTTTTTTTTGTTTTGGTCTTTTAGTTTATTAGGTAGCGTTTGGCATGCAGGAATGAGAGGCGGAATGGAATAGATCATTACGAAGGAATGAAAAAAGAGTGTTTGGTTGGTTCATGCAATGGAATGATCTATTACCAAGTCCATTCCATTCCCTCTAAAACACCCCAAATTCATTCCATCCACTACCCTTGTTTTTTTCATTCCATCCTCTCTTTTTCCTTACATCACCTCGGCCGAGTTTTATACCAAAAGGGGGAAAAGGTATTTACCAAAATGGGTGATAAACTATTTACCAAAATAGGGGTTTTTTTTTTAATTATGTTTTTTCACTCCTAATAGAAATTTTTATATTTCTTCATCTCGTTTAAATCAAAAGTATTGAGAAAAAAAATGGAAACTGTTTTCTATATTCATATTATTTATTTATTTACCATAACGATTTGAAAAAAAAAAAAACTATTTTTTGGTTTTTTATTTTGTTTATTTTTTAATTACTCTATTATTGTTATTTTTACCGTTTTTCTTCAAATTATTTTCTTATATAGGAGAGTTTTAAAATTGAATTGGACTTAATATCGATATTGGTACCAATGTTGTTTAGTCGGAATCAGTTCTTTGTTTCTTTTTAAATTAGCGAATGCAAGTTTTTTTTTTGTTGGAATCAGTACCGATGTTAAAGTGTCAAAAAAAAAGCCAATCACAGCTGTGTATTCTGTTTTTCTAAAGTTAGCGAATGTAAGTTATTTTTTAGCGGATAATATTTATAGCATAATGATGTGATGTTTCAAAAAAAATAATATAATATAAAAAATTTACTTTAAAATATCAGTTTTGATCGTAAAACAACTGGAAGAATTTTTTTTCTTTTTCTATCCAAAAATAGTTGCATTATCATTCATTTTGTACCCTGATAAAAGAAAAAGGCTCATAATAATAATAGTAGTAGTAGTGGTAGTGGTAGTAACAACAACAACTTTTATTTTAAATCAGTTTTAATAAATAAATAAGTAAATAATAATAATATTAATAACTGAGATGAAGAAAAATAAAAGTTTTATTATTTTTAATTCATTTTTCCATCTATCTTTTTGAAATAGAAACTTATAGAATTAATTTATTCAACAAATTAGCTAGGAGTGAGAAAATATAACTTAAAAAAAAACCTATTTTGGTAAATACTTTTTAAATCGCCCATTTTGGTAAATACTTTTTCCCCCTTCCCCATTTTGGTAAAATGCTCCACCTCCGCCACCCTCCCACCACTTCCACCGACCACCGCCGCCACCGACCACCGCCTCCGACCACCGCCATCGACCGTCACTGCCGACACCCATTACCACCTCCACCGGGCCATCTACCGACCGCCGCCGCCACCAAGCACTGTCGCCGCCGCCAGCACCACCGCCAACTGTTGCCTCCTACCGTCACCGACACCCACCACATCGACCACCACCACCAATGCCAACCATTGCCGTTCGCCACAACCACCACCACTAGCCCCATCACCATCATCACCTTGAGTCACCATCAATTTTATTTTATTCCTTTGTGATATCGTGTATACCAAGATAATGGAAGTAATAATTCATTTCATTCCTACATGGTAACTAAACAAGATAATGGAATGGTAATGACCCATTCCATTACCTTTTACCAAGAGACGCTTAGTTTTTTTTTTTTTCTCAAATGACTCCACGTTTTTAATTTTGTTAAGTAGAAAGGCATTTTAGTCTTTTTGCTTGAGGTATCATTAATTAGCATTTTAGTTCTTAATGATAAAATAGTACAAATAATGGACTAAAAAGGCCAAAAGAAAAACTAACGGACTAAAATTCTTTTATTTTGGTCAAACCACAGGAACCAAAACCGTGTTTAACTTGTAACACTTTTTGTCTAAAGTTATTTACTTCTGAGTTAAGTTTGATTTTTCTCTTATGTGATTTATCACCATTTTAACTAGTTCAGTCTAAAAGAATTTAATAAGTTGGGTATTTTGCTCAATTCATGAATTTTGCAGGAAAAATCTAACAGAGTTAGTGTTAGGGACGAAAAGTGTTAAAAAAAATAAAACTATAGTGGCTCTAGGGTTGAAAGTTTTAGTTTTGGACTGAACTGGTTAAAATGATCAAACCACAAATTTGAAAACAGAACTAGACTACTTATTTTATAGATAACTATTCAATCAATAATGATCACCAAGATTATATTATTTCCATTAAGATTCAGTTTTTTTTAAAAAGTAATTTGGGAGGTTTATGCATTAACTACACTTAGGCCGACTTAAAACGCGTAAGACATGTTTCTTTTAAGCCTTTGTTTTTTGCTTATTGACCAATTAGAGATGAAACATAAACCAAATTGCCCCATCTTAAAATGGGTCAAATTACCATCTTTAGTGGCCTGTAAACTTAGGATGCTAGATACCTAGGATCGTTTGCACAAAGTGACGGGGGCATTGATAGTGATGTAGTCCGTCGTGTCCAAACATGATGGTGTAAATGGAGAGCTGCCACAGGGGTACTGTGCGACAAGAGGTTTCCAACTTAATCAAAGGGAAAGTTTTATAGGGTTGCGATTAGACATGCGATGCTATACGGAACAGATTATTAGGCCATCAAGAAGACACATATGCGTAAGTTGGAGGTAGCAGAGATGAGGATGCTAAGGTGGATGTGAGGGCATGCAAGGTTAGACCGATTAAGAAACGAGGTTTTTGGGTAAAGACTAGGTGGCTAGTATATCAAATAAGATAAGGGAAGGCAAATTGAGATGGTTTGGGCAAGTAAAAAGGAGACAAACAACGGCTCTCGTTAGATCAGTGGAAACTCTTATTATAGAGGGGAGGAGGGGTAGAGGTAGAGGGTCTTTTTGGGAAGCAGCCTCTCTATCCTCATGGATAGAGGTAAGGTATGCCTACATCACACCCTCCCCAGACCCTACCAATAGCTTTTGCTATTTGTGGGATTTACTGGGTACGTTTGTTGTTGTTGTTGTTGTTGAGGGGTAGAGGTAGACTCAAATTGACTTGGGATGAAAGGATTAGGCGTGATTTTCTAGACTTGCACTTCTCTAAGGACATGGTTGAGGATAGGAGTTCCTGGAGACATAGAATTAAGGTTAATGACCTTTAGGAGGAGGGGCTATTTCTTGTTATAACCTTTATTATTATTGTTGTTAATATTCTTATTATTATCATTATTATTATTACTACTGTTAGTCTTATCTATTATGAAATGTTGCTTGAAACTTACTAATATCATATTGTTTTAGTTGGTTATTATAAACTGCTATTTTTTTATTTTACATAATTTTATTTTATTTTATTTGTTTATCTATTTTACTTTTGAGTTGGGGGTCTCCATCCATAGAGATAGAGGTAAGCTTTGTCTACATCCCACCCTCCTTAGACCTTAGGTTATTTGTAGGAAATATTGGTATGATGATTGATTGATATATATAGTAGGCCTGTAAAACTGTACGTTTAGTGAATTGTTTGTGAATCATTCAGTGGGAAGTTTGTTTATTTGATAAACGAACGAACATGAACGAAAATTTGCCCCTTTGGTTATATGAACAAAAATGAACACATGTCTCGTTTGTTTATTATGTTCATTTATGTTTGCTAGTTTTAGTTTGTTTGTTTACATTTCTTAGTATATTCATTTGAACTTAGTCTAGTTTTACTATATTGCTATTCACATTTAATCTTAATTGGTTTTAGCCCAGTTTTGTTCTTTCATTTATAGTCATTAATGTTTGCTCCTTTATCTTGTGTAATGTTCATTTATATTGTTAACGAAGGAACAAACACGAACAAGAACAAGAACAAGAACAAGAAACCTAGTTCATTTAATTGTTCATGCGGACCATTTCTTTGGTTAAAGTTAAACGAATGAACACGAACATGCGGCGTTCATGTTCTTGTTCTGTTCATTTACAAGCTTAATCTTTAGTAATGCTACTTATCATATATTTTTTCATGCAGGTTGGAGCTAAACAACAAGAAGCATCTATTAGGCGAATTTATTGAATTCAAAGGGAAGAATGACGATGTCATGCTGTTAAGAGATATAAAGAGATCAAAAGTTAGTCGCATGACGATCCAAAAAACAAGCATGTTTGGTTTAGGTACTTTCCAATACTGCATGTTAGTTTTATCCGTTTAGATATAAGTTTATTATAATCTTGGAAATATATTTGAAACAAATGGGAAGTTTCTAATTGTTGTGAATGAATGCAGCTCATTCAAAGCTCCAAGTTCTATATGCACCAAGAGATTACAGGAGTGAAGGTTTTTCGGGGTTAGATTTGAACGAAGTAACTGTGAGATCAAGCACAGAGGTGGTGTTTCAGCTTAAAGAAACTGATAAAGTTGAGAAAATTAAATTGTCTTCGATAATATCCATGTCACTAAGTCCTTAAAGCTTTCTATGGTGTTTGTATAATCAAGTATAATTGGAGTAAGAAATGTACTGTGATGTTTAAGCTTCTTGATTTACTCAAATATGATACAAAAATGCAATTAGGGCCCTCTTTTGTAAACTGTGTACTCACTTGAATCTTTACATGTGTTAATATATGTTGGCGAGAGATAAATGAGGGTAATATTTTAGGCTTTTCTAAAGTAAAGTGTTTAAACTAGGGCCGAAAAATTAACGATGATAACGAGTTTGAGTCTTATAGTTAAGTTTGTGTATATGATTTGTGTGTTTCTTCTCTTTCTTTAAGTAGGCTCCTTGCATGTTTTTATTATGTATGCTATTTGCTTTTAGCTTTTCATGTACTCCTTGTTATGAAATATGCCATCTATGGTGGTGGTTTTATAAACCATGATGCCGCCTATGTTTTGCACTGTCTTGTTCATATCTTGCACCACATATGCATTCTCTATGGGAAGGGCCTTTTTCCTCTTGTCAAAAAAAGGGAGGGTGATATGCAAAAAATTGTAACACATGTGATTATATATAGTATTTGACTATTTTCAATAGATGTTATAATTTTTTGTGATCTCAAAATATGAAGAGGTTGTTAATGCGCACATGATTACATATTGAAATGCACTCCTAATTTTGACGACTCCAAGAATATGTAGTACAAATCTCACTTGTAAATGCAAACCATGAATGCTTAAAAAAAAGGGTAAAGATATTACAGGACTAGTCGGCACTTATAATAACCATGGATGCTCCCTTATAATTGCAAACCTCGGTCCGACCATATGCAAGTTTCTAAGTCAAGTTCATGAGGTTTAACTTTGTTTAGTAGTCGACACTTTTATTGCTGTGGTTTGTATCCGCTGGGTTTGGTGTCAATGGTCTAGACCCAACATCTATTATATTGCCACATGTGATCACAAGCATGCCCAGTTTTCTATCACTCACGATATAAGTTTTTTTTTCTTTTTCATTAAAATCAATGTCTCGAGTCATGATAATTTTCCGGTTTTGTGGATCGTATGTCACACACGGCTCCATGGGCCTAGGCTAGGCGTGTGGGAGGAAGAGGTGAAATTGGTTTTGGGGTATTATCTTGCCAATTAAGAAACCCGCAAAGTTGAGGTTATGTTGATTGATGATGCTCATATAGGATAGGAGCTACTGGATACAACAAGCTCTCTCTGACAATGACAATGACAATGACAATGACAATGACAATGTGGATGTGGATGGAATTTATGATCCCGGTCTATCAATTGATACGCCGTTTCTTCTTCTTCTTCTTCGGTCACCAACAACAACCACTTGCTTTTACTTTCACTGGCTCTGATGCTCTCTTCACTGTAGCCGATAGGTATTATTATTATTATTATATCGCCTTCATTTTCATGGTTTACTATCTATCACCTAATCACCTTTTCAAATCCAACGTTTATTTCATTATATTTACTACCTTTTAAACACAATAATCTTGAATTTATGAGATAATAAAGATCCAGCAGATTACTTATATTTTATATTTAGACCATGGATAATTCTTAGGTTTATTTAGTATGAATGAATAGTTGGTTAGGCTTATTTTATTTGTTGTCTGCTTTATTTTTAATAATAATAATAATAATAATAATAATCAAAAAAAGTTGCTCAGTCTCCTCGTGTTTGTGTGTTTGATCAAGGGCCAAACGCAATCTAATCAGTGATTTATGGAGGTCTCATGTATAGTAGTAGGCATGATCACAGTTGATAATTATTAATACTAATTTCATGAATAAAGAAAGCTGAGGCATTTCAAGAGAATGTGGCAGGCCTTTTTTGAAGTAACCATAACCGCCCGCAAAGATACTCTATTAGCTAATCTTGAACAAGACTCATTAACAATGAATTATCTTATACATACAAACTTAATGCACTTGCAGGCTTCAAACTCTGTATCGTGGGAAAGCTTATGTTGGTCTTCGAATTCCTGATCCCGACACTGCTTCTCCACAGCATATTGATCTAGTCCATGTCACCAAAAGGTAATAATATTGTCACTTTTATTTTATTGCAATTATTTTTATAATAATAATAATAATAATAATAATAATAATGGTGCTATTTTGTTTCAGGAAAGTAGTGGTTGTTTATGTGGTAAATGCATCTGGCACTGTATCAGTTAAAGGGGATGGAACTTGGGTTTTTGAGGATGGTTCTAAGCACAAAACCGAGCGTTTACATGATCCGGTTAAAATTCTTCTTTTAAGTTGTTTATTAATGATGTTTCACCTTCCAGTTTCATCAACTAATGATGACATCATTCTAAGCTCGCAGCTAGGCCTGTAAACGAACATGAACGGGGCATGTTCGTCTTCGTTATTTTGACTTTAATCAAACAAATCAATGAACACGGAAAGTTAAATGAACAGCGTTTTCTTGTTCATGTTTGCTCTTTAACAAAATGGACTTGTTCATGTTTGTTTACGAATGATTTGCTGAACATTCAGTTTGTGTTCGTTTTCATGTTCGTTTATGTTCGTCCATTAGAAACAGTTCACGAACGACGAACGCAAACGAACATAAACGATCGAATATAACTGAACATAGATGAACTAATATAAACGAGCATAACTTTCAAGCATCAATAAAAGTAAACGTGAATATTAATATTGTAGGGCTAAAAAATTAATAAAACTAGACAAAATTGTAATTGGCCTAACAATAGATGAATACATAAAGAACAAACGTAAAGTAACAAACATAAACAACCAAAAAGAGGGAGTTCACAAGCATAAATGAATGAATGAACAAGACACGTGTTCATGTTCATTCATTTAACTAAATGAACAAAAAGGTTCTGTTCTTGTTGATTCATTTTTTAAGTAAACAAACATCTCGTTGAATAGTTGACTGAACGTTCGGTTTGTTTACAGGTGGTGGAGGCCAAAAGACAAGTTGCGGTTCTCGAGTCGTATCTTGAACAGAGGGGAGTTACTCTTCCAGAAGGATATTTATCCTACAAAATTATATGCCCCAACCCTAACTTTCGGTATGATGTATAAATATGCTATTTGGGTATTGTAGTCCTTTTGTAATTGTTATGCTGATTATTTTCATGAATTAATTTCAGCACAAGTCATCCATATTACTTTCCACCTGAAGTTGTAACATATAAGCAATGGGCACTACTAAAACGAGTAAAAAGGAGCTTATTGGGTTGGATTAAAGGTTCTTTACCTTTATGTAATTGTGAGAAGAATAAAATAAAAAAATCCATACAACAAAAACTCGGTTTCATTCTCAACACTGCTCCAATGTGGGATCGGTATGTTTATCTTCTTTTGTATTTTTTTTCAAAAATTTGGGTTATGATTTGTAATATTTATAGGTGGTGCAATGGCTTGTCGGGCTTTTTCGGTCATGGGTCAAATTAGTTTGTATTTTGGGCCACAATGAAACGAGTTGGGTTGGGTTGGGTTGGGTTGATACAAAACACTTTGGAGTTGAATACGGTTTTCGTTACTATGGTTTGATCCAAATAATCTCTTAGTTCAGGTAGTCTTTTTACAGCTTTTATAGTCTACTAGTTTCATTTTTGTCTCAATCGACTCCATGTATTCAACTTTGTTAAATATTTTTGTTAAGTAGAAGGGCATTATAGTCCAATAGTTTTTTTTTGGCTGTTTTAGGCCATTAGTTTCGTTTTTGTTCATTTGGCTCCATGTTTTTAACTCTGCTAAATATTTCTGTAAAGTAGAAGGCTTTTTAGTCCATTAGGTTCATTTTTGTCTCAATTGATTCCACGTTTTTAATTGTGTAAAATATTTCTCTTAAGTAGAAGGGTGTTTTAGTCTTTATTGCTTGAGGTACCAGTAACAGTTTTTAATGATAAAATAATACAGATAATGGACTAAAAAGCCCAAAAAAAAAACTATTGAACTAAAATGGTTATATTGGTCAAACTGCAGGGACAAAAACTGTTTAACCACACTTTTTGTATGAAGTTATTTCTTTTAGAGTAAAGTTTGGTTTCGTCTATGTGGTTCGGTCCAAAAGAATTTTGATAAATTGGGGTATTTTGGTGATTTCATGAAATAAACAGGAGAAATCTAACAGAATTAGTTTTAGGATGAAATGTGTTAAAAAATAAAACCATAGTGACAGTTTGAAGGTTTCAGTTTTGGACTGAACTGGTTAAAATGGTCAAGGACGAATACATAACTCAACTCTTTTATAAATAACTCTTCAGTCAATTATGATCACCTATATTATTTTCATAAAGATTCAATTTTTTTTTAGTTTAGTAACTTGGGAGGTTGTACTCTTAGGTTGACTTAAAACGCATAAGACGTTTCTTTAAGCCAATTTTTTTTGGCCTACTTGACAATTAGAGATGAAACATAACCCATTGATCCATCTTACAAATGGGTCAAATTACGATCTTTAGAAACAAACCGAACATTCACTAAACTGTTTGTGAATCGTTTGGTGGGAAGTTTGTATTAACGAATGAGCATAAACAAAAAAAACTGTTCATTTGGTTTTATGAATGAACATGAACACATGTCTTGTTCACATTTAATTTTTAATCAGTTTTAGTTCTCTTATGCTCGTTCATTTATAATTAGTTATGCTTGTTCGTTTACCTTCGTGTAACTTTCATCTATACTGTTAACGAATGAACATAGTTGAACACAAGCACGCTCATTTTCTTATCAAACGAACATAGACAAGAAAACCTAGTCCATTTAATTGTTCGCCACTGATCGTTTGTTTTGTTCATACGAACGAAAACAAACATGCCCCTGTTCATGTTCGTTCAATTAAGCTTAATCTTTAGTGATACTTTTTGTCATATTTTTTTCATGCAGGTTGGAGCTAAACAACGAGAAGCATCTATTAGGCGAATTTCTAGAATTCAAAGGGAAGAATGAGGATGTCACGTTGTTAAGAGATATAAAGAGATCAAAAGTCAGCCGCATGATGATCCAAAAAACAAGCATGCTTGGTTTAGGTACTTTCTAGTACCACATGTTTATTTTCTCTCTTTGAATCTAAGTTTATAATAATCTTGGAAATATATTAAACGAATGGAAAGTTTTTAATTGTTGCGGGTGAGTGCAGCTCATTCAAAGCTTCGAGTTCTATATGCGCCAAGAGATTACAGGAGTGAAGGTTTTTCGGGGTTAGATTTGAACGAAGTAACTGTGAGATCGAGCACAGAGGTGGTGTGTCAGCTTAAAGAAACTGGTAAAGTTGAGAAAATTAAATTGTCTTTGATAATATCCGTGTCACTAAGCCCTTAAATCTTTCTATGATATCTGTATAAATATAATAATCAAATATAATTGGAGTGAGAAATGTAATGTTAGGTTTAAGCTTCTTAATTTACTCAGGTATGATTCAAAGAAGCAGATAGGGTTCTCTTTTGTAAATTGTGTGCTCAATAATATTTGGATATGCTCATATATGATATGAAGGCGAAATATATTAATGTGAGGTTAATATTTTAGGCTTTTATAAAGTAAAATGCTTAAACTAGGCCCGAAAAATGGACGATGACAATGAGTTTGAGTCAAAAGAGTGAGTCTCTATAATAAAGTGTTAGTTAAGATTGTGTATATGATTTGTGTGTTTCTTCACCTTCTTTAAGTTTGCCTCTTTGTTTGATTTTATAATGTATAGTGGTGGGCAAACCGGGTTTTTTTCAGAACCGGTTCTGGGTATGGTCGGGTTTTTGACCGGTTTTGCTAGGTTTTTATCGGGCCGGGTTCGGATTTTGACATGGTAGAGTGGAACCGCTTCCGGTGGGTGCAGGTGAAACCTGGTTCGTACCTGCAGGTCGGGTAAAACCGGGTCAGGTCCGGAACCGGGTTTTATGCCCACCTATGGATGTTATTTTCTTTAAGCTTTTCATGTACTCCTTGTTATTAAATATATGCCATCATCTATGGTGGTGGTTTTATAAATCATGATGTTTCTTTCTAGCTCATTGTGTAGTCATGTACACTGTTTCGCCTGAGTGTTTGCATTGTATTGTTCATGATTTTGCAATGCATGCATTCCCTATGTGCATAGTTTGAGAGAGAAAGGGGGGGGGGGGGGGGATATAGTGGCGGCTCTAAGAACTCACGTGCATCGGCCAAGATATGTCCCTTAAGTCTTAACGAACTGAATAATGAAACTAAATTTTTCTAAACGACGATTAAAGTTACAGTAATAAACATAACTATTAGCAAAATCATAGTATTGAATGATTGTATTACATACCAAATAAAAATAAACATAAGATTTCGGGCATTTTAATAATAATATATATAAATAATATCATGAATTTTTAATATTTTTATGTCCCTAAAAAAACGTGACCCGGCCGGACACCCACTTTGCTCACCCTTAGAGCCTCCCCTTGGGACATTGTTATCCATGTAAAACGGTGGAAAATGTGGTATGCATATAATTTTTTATTTGTTAACATGTAATTGTATATATCATTTTCAGTAGATGTTATACTTTTTTGATGATAGGATAAAAGAAAGAGATTGTTAATGCATACATGATGGCATATTTAAATGCAGTCCTTATTTGATGACACCAAAAATATGTCACTAATGGTTACAAACCATATGGATGCTCAAAAGATTAAGATAATTGAAGCAACATAAACCATGAGTAGACATGACACGGTTGATTCTATGACCGTGCCATGTATTTTGAACATAGGGATGAACAAATTTTGAAAAGCAAAGCACCATAAGGGCCAGAGTCAATGCCGCATGTCTCCTAATAAAGTGCATCAAGTCTAACTTTGTTTTCTCTAAGTCGACACTATTTGCGCATTCACAGCCGGGTCGATATATTTTCATTACAAGACGCAAAAATGGATCTTGACTAAAATGGGACAGTCAAAACTAGTTAACAATAAACTAAATTAATCTTGATAACCTTAGTGATCAATGATGGAATTGGCATCCAAATGATCCACTAAAGAGTGGCTTGAAATTCATTTTGTAGACCCACAAAGAAGTTTAACTCATAAGTATTTCGTTTGCTAAAAGAAGTATATATGTTTTCTTCTATATATTTTAGGTATATTAGATTTTAATAATCTATAAACTTTGACCCGTTGGCCACCACTAAACCCAACTTTAAAAATGTATCACGGCAATTCCAATTTTCAACTTATTTCCTTCAACGAGCTTTTGACTAACGGCGTTAGATTCCGTTAGTTTTGTGGACACTTATATGCGTGTATATATATACACACACACGCATACGTACATATATACATCGCACCACCACCGCCTACATCATCACCGCCTGCACTACCACCACCAACCTCCACCATCGCCAATGAAGACGACCGATGAGGGTGGCAGTTGCCAGTGAAGACGACCGGTTCAGAGTTTTGTATACCTAAGGACGCCGGAGAAGACGACGTACTCAAGGTTTTGTGTAACACCCCGGCTTAAAGCGGAATACGCCTGGGTGTAACGTACAGATCACTCATAAGCTCGTAACACTATTAACGGTGACAATATAATTATTATATTTCATAAATTTCGCAAGTATACTAATAATTCGGTAAATAGAACAAGTGTCATTATATCAAAAAGAAAACAAATATTATTCATTTGGATAATCCTAAGATATATATATATATAAATGTGTGATTCAATACATTTGTCAACAATTAAGTTGATCCATAGTTGAATCGTTTTCATAAGTTTTTGCTTATATAAATATATATAAAAATGCGCTATTCAATGATCATCATGCAATAAATATTCAAACATAATGTAAATGAAAGTAAGTAATGTCATCATCCCGTTCCTTTAGCCGAAGCCGTAGTAATCAGGGAAATGAGAACCACTAACCATAACAACCGAAATTGAAAGCGTTAAGCGGCGCGGGTACGTCCCGTCAGAACCTCCCACTATGTGTTTGTGTTTGCGTAACTTTTACCATAAAAACAGTAAACACGTTGCAAGCAAATTCACATATAATCATAAAAAATATGCAAAGGTTTGTAAACAAGCGTATAACTAACAGATAAAACTTGTGTCGTGCTACACCCCAAAAGTACGTAAAACGTTGAAAAAAAGAGGTTATGGGAAACTCACTTGAAATGGGGAAAACGGTAACGAGACGACGGTAACGATCAAAGCACACTAGTTGGCCCCGCGAGAAGTCCCGACAATTTGTCCTAATTTTCTAAGTACAAATAATTATATTAACGAAAAGAATGAACCCGATACAACGGGTTTATAACGGATTTGGGGATCGTTAAAGTATTAAGTATACTTTATAGAATATTGATAAAAGTGTAATTAAAATTTTATTAGTTTAGTTATTCTTAAAAAAATCATACTTTATTATTAAATTAAATCTATAAGTTTAACCATTTAAAATATAAATCTTGAATTATATATATATATATAGGGGATGGTTCATGCGAGAAGTGATTTTACAGCGAGAAGTGCGAGAAGTTAATCTTAACTATTAATTATGTGTAATCAATGGTGGAAATCATAAAATGGCACATTTGTAATTATTCGGACATTGTTATAACAAATATAAAAGTAAAAAGGGTAGAAATGTCATATACAAATATGCATAATTAAATTATTGAAAGTGTTTTCATCAGTTTCTCCCTTTTTATGCCTTAATTAATATAGCAATAAAAGAAATTGTGTAAAAAAGGAATTGTGTAGAAAACGATTCATGTATATTGGCTATGGATAACGTGTTCTTTCATGTATGTTTAGAGTGTAGTTATGTATGTTATATATGGTAGTTATCATATATTGTAACATAGTGCATGATGTGTATTTAAGCTGCTAACAAGCAGCGAGTATATTGAGTTTGTGTTCATAAGTAGCTTGTGTATGACCTGTTAGCTATGTGTAGGTTTATTTAATACGTATAATTTCTTTTTTTAATACACTTACTTGATGTGTAGTGTATATTTTTTAATGTGTAGGACATTTTAATTATTTATAGTTTTGTATTGTTGTGTAGTATATAATGTTGGATTTGTAGTATATCATGTTTGTTGTACGTGATTATTCGTTATTGGGTATCTTAAAATATGAAAGCATAGGGTCACTGATTGTGTAAGTTCAAATGTGATTGTGTGTGGGAGTCTGAATGGTGTTCGTTTAAATGTAAGTGTTGGTAGTTTTCATGTTTATCTGTGTATGTGTCTATTTGGTTAAAAAAATATTTCCTACACATAAACACATAATCTACACATGCGTACATTAACCTACACAAGAAACAAATAACCTACGCTTGTGTTTCGCATGACCTACACACTTATGTTTTCATATATAAAAACATATTTCCTATACATGTACATATAACCTGCATATAACTTACGAATGTGTACAACATATAACCTACACATGTGTATATTAACTTACACAAAAAAACATATACCAACAATTGTGTTTTCGCATGACCGGCTTACTCACTTATGTTTTCACATATAAAAACATATTTCCTACACTTGTTTAATGAGTAGTGTATATATAATTTTTTGATACGTATGACATTTCACTAATTTATAATTTTGTATTGATGCGTAGTATGTAATGGATTTTTACTATATCGTTTTTTATCGTTGTGTTTGAAATTTTATTTTGTTTCAATGAACCCTTGTTTTTTAGAACATAATTCGCTTTTTCTCTAAAGTGAAAATGATAGCTTTAAATTATTTAGATCGTTATTGGTTTTATTTATAAATTATAAACTAAAAAAAAGATGTATTTTGTTTGTTGATAAACAGTAATTAGGAAAACATAGATTATGAGATTTCGAATTATGTACAAATTAATTATAAATTATAATTAAAAAAAAAGTTTGTTTGTTAATAAAGAAATCGATATGGGTTTTTCTATATTGATAAAATGTAACTATGAAGAATCATATATAATAATGATAATAATATAGAATTAAAGTGTAACTGTTTAAAGTTAATAATTAGTTACCAAACATAAAAAAAGCATTTATACTAAAATACCCCTATGATTAAAATAAATCATATAATAAAAGAAAATTTGTGATTGGTTGGTTTTATTTCTCGCACTTCTCTCTATAAGAATACTTCTCGAATGAACCTAATCCTATACACACACACACACGCACGCACACGAAAACATTTTATGAAATATATTTTAAAAGTTTAATGGGGTTCGATATAGTAAAATGAGTGTGAAACAAAGGATTTATCAGAGAAAAAGAATTAAAAACAAAAGGCAATCAAAATATGCCGGGCCTGGGGAACTCGAACCTGCGCCCCATGTCGGTTTAGAGTTTTAACCAATATGCACCGGCCATTTGAGTCAGTGTCTAACCTGGTTAGAACAAAAGAAAAAATAGATATGTAACAGTTTTGATTATCCCTCAAATCACAAAGAACCCTAATTCAACAAAACATCAATTGAAGATCGATAGCCCTTTGTCATATGAAATTGACAGAGGATTTTGATTCCTTAAGTAAAGCTGAGCCATAAACATATGTAAATTACCGTTTAAAAGACCTAATTGAAGGAGAAATGAAAGCTAGGGTTCTGGTTTATAACTCGAACTCAAAGATGATTATGGAATGCTTCTATGCTGGAATTGTCTTAGGCGTTTTCATCGTGATGACAAAGTGATTGTGTGGATCAGTTTAATTGAGTTTGACACACGTATTTATAGGGTAATAAGGTCTAATTTGGTCCGCGTAATGAGTTAACAAAATTGATCCATAGTTGAATCGTTTAAGCTGTTAATTATCGAATTATACCATAACGAGATGTAGCGTGTTGATTAACAATCAATCAATTCCTGATTTAACGGGTTAATTTGAAGCAAAGTCGGAAGGGGGGAGGGGTCATAGGTGGTGACGGGGAGGGGAAGAAAAAGAGGGGGTTGGGTTATTTGCAGAAGGGTCCTTAGAGTTTGGATT
The DNA here is from genome assembly GCF_021521415.1 of Bidens hawaiensis. Lineage (NCBI taxonomy): Eukaryota > Viridiplantae > Streptophyta > Magnoliopsida > Asterales > Asteraceae > Bidens > Bidens hawaiensis. Next base: position 157,371 of record NW_027496484.1, read on the forward strand.
GCTGATTAAGAGGGTTAAAATATGGTTAAAGGGGTTAAAAAAGCATAAGTACAATACTTTATAGGCCTCAACTAACATTTCAAGACAAAAATAAAATAATGAAAAAAAAAATTTCAACGATTTTTGTTAATTACGAGAATTCGATTACAGCGTGTAATAAAATGAAAACAAATACTACACTGAATTTGACGAATGTCACATTTTGAAACCCAAAGGACGATAGAGAAGGCAACCAATGTGTCTGGGCAACTAAGCCTTCATTTGGGCAATTTGGTTTTCTCTAAAACTGATGGTGCTTTGTTAGTTGAAGATGTTTTTGAACCAAATGAGATTCACAAAGACAAGAACATCCCTCTTGCAAATCGTATTCTTTGCGAACCATATGATTTTGTGAAAGTTAAAACCGGTTCTAGAAAATCTTTTGGGAATGATGTCTCATTAGAAAATAAGGTGACTTCAGATGAGGATTTAATAAAGTTTATAAATCCTGTTAGAATTGATAAAGTAAAAAGTGGTAGGGTTTGCAATTTGAAAGTTCCACATATTCGAAGGAATTGTGAAATATGAGATAAAGGATCTTCATCGAGAAGTCCATGAAATTGGACAGAGTTTTCAATCATATGGATGGTGCTAGATTTGGTTTCAAAGTTTGCAAGAATTTCGGGAGGCGCAACGCTACTACCATAGTCGTCGCGTGTCGGCTCGCCATATTGGCTCATGTTCAGCTGGTTGTCTAGTTCAGCCATCATGGGCTCCTCTTGGTTTTCCTCGGTTGTTGTATCTACTTGGTTCGTCCTTAACTCCTTTCGTTGCTTTACGTTCCCTAAGTGCGTGTTTTTTTGGTGAAAGTGGCATTCGGGTTCGGAAAGTGGCGAAACAAGTTCAGGTGTAGATGTAAGGACATGCACTACTTAGAAAAGTAAAAGGTCTAATAGCACAACTAAAATTAAGCTAAACTAAGCAACTTATAAAACTAGAAAAATATTAAAACAAAATAAAAATAAAGAAGATAAAAATATTTTTCTTCTTTTTGATAAGTTTTTAAATATATACAATATAAACAAAGTTTTTGTAAATACTTCGATTGTTTGTAAAAATTCACCGTGTGTCCCCGGCAACGGCGCCAAAAACTTGATGTGATGTAGAGTGGTATGAAAAGTTGTTAATTTTTCAAAAGAGTTTTGCTTCTCAAAGTCGAGTTTTAAATTTATAAAATGATTTTTATCTTAACTAGACCACACACAAATAGGCAAGTGTACCTATCGTATATGTCGTATAGTATGGGTAAGAACCAAGCATCAATCCACGAACACGCATATTTGATTTTTACTACTAAATCATTGTATTTATTTTAACCGGAAGTAACATCATAGTACTTTTGGTTTAACAAGTAAATTTTAAAAGAAATTTAAAAGCATAAATAAAAGACAATATTTTTGTAAGTTTTTATATTTTTATAGAGATGATCAAGGATAAAAGTGTAATGTCTTGGTTAAAACTCCCCTTAGCTTAGTTTAACAATCAGTTGGTAAACATGTGATATAAGCTTGCTTTGGTAATTAAATGCAGGAATAACACCTTATTCCTAAGTCATGTTATTCCATGATAATTAAAGAAAGAGATATGCATAACTTCACGATCACCATTAAAACATCATTTTATGTAAGCAGGTTGGTTTATATTAAGTACTCATAAGATAACTCACTTTGAAAATGAGACAATCCTTTAAATTACTAAGTGAATTGTCATTGATATTTTAGTAAAAATAACCTTTATATTATACTTAAAATACCAATTAAGATTAGTTAAGTTGTAAAGGATCAACCTTGAATTAACAAGTATTAACCCACACAACTCTTGGATAATTATAGAACTTTGTAATAACCACCCAATAGTTGTTTAAAATATATTATGTTGTACACTCACCTGACAAATAATCATCCAATTTTAGTTGATTAGCATCAACAATCTGTTTACACATCATTCTCAACATTCTCATTTTAAAGATGATTAATTACTACTAATACTCCACTTGGTCCATTTTTATATTAGGGTTTATGCTTTATCGACCAAGCCCTTACAAGAATGGTTGTTCCCCGACTTATCATCAAGCTCGGTACTTGGTATCTATTTTAAAGTTTATATTATCCAAGGCCTCACAAGAATGGCAGTTCCCTGGTTTATGATCAAGCTCGGCACTTGGTGTATCTTTTAAGAGTTTTTCATCATTTCTCATCAAGTGATAATTACAACATAACCTTTATTTTTACAAATCAGTCACATGTTTAACCAATATTATTAAACTTAGTTAAGATTCATTATAAAACAAGATGATACTATGAAAGACTAGACAATACTAAGCATAATGCTATACATCAAAGTAATAGATACAAACATGATCAAATTAAAACAATCTAACCAATTTGGAAGACTAATCTTTGATGCTAATGACTTATTCCAAAAGCTTAATCTCCTTGATCTTCAAAAGGTAGATGGATGGATAATTCCCTTATTAATGGTGGTGAAATGAGGTGGTTGTAGTGTATTAAGTGTTCTTCAAGGTGTGTTGAATGTGGTGGGTGAGCATTCAATTTATGGGCTGAGCAGGACTCTCAACACGGGCTATGTTGACATGGGCACGAATGTTTTGATCTTTTTGTCTGATTGTATTAAATGCTCGTTGTCACAGGAGAGAGAACACGCCTTGTGTTTAGCCTGGGCACGACCGTGGTGAGTTAGAAAACTTCTATTTTATCTTTTCTCTTGTACTATCACCAGGGAGCGTTTTGATGTCAACATGGCCCGTGTTTTCATCAGTTTTGTCTTTTCCTCTTATACTTTTACCAGGGGTGTGTTGGTGTCAAGATGTGCCATGTTGTGACTTCTGATTTTTGTCTTTTCCTCATATGCTTGTAACATGGCCATGCATTTGATATGTTAAAAGTAGTTTAATAATTATTAACTAATTTAACTTAAAATAGACACTAAGTAATACTCTAGACTCTCTAAAACTCGACTAAATTACTAACCGGCAAGTGAACCGATCGACTCTAGTAAAGCTAAGTAAGTCCGGATATCGAACCCATGAGACTCTTTAAATTACGTTTATTAGCTAATTAGACTCAACTACAGACATGACTTATTAATTTATATTTGTCTGATGGGGTTTTAAGTAAAATACTAATTAAAATAATTATTAAAAACTAATTAAGAAAACAAGTAATTTAAACAAAAGCAAGAGTTTATTAAGTAAATACGATGATGATGAGAAAACTACCTAGGCTAGATCCCCTAAATTTCAGTTTATGAATTAACCGGGAAAATATTTAGTTATGGACTGGGATCTTAAAGTAGACACTTAAAAGAAAACCCAAACAGGACCCTTGACCCTTCTTAAGATGACACCTATGGGTTTCTAATAAGTTTTTAACGCACACCAGTATTAAAAGTCAAGTTCCATTACGGTCACCTAATTAATTATAACTTAGTTCCTTTATAATGAAATCCTACCTTACAGCAGAAATCAAAGGCAATTTAATATATTTAATTGATTTAATAGACAATAATAAATAATCAAACCTAGACGGACTCTTTACGAAGAACTAAATCTAGCAAGATTAAATAATAAAGATCTATCAATAACCTAGCACTTTACAGATTTTAGGTTAGCAACACACTTAGGTTTATTTGACAGTATTATTCCTATGATCTTATCGCGAAGTCAATCATAAAATAATCAAGAACACAAAGTTATTGACCTAATAGAAACCTATCATATGACAAACAATAATCAAGAAAACTATGGAATAAAACTCATCAAACAATCCTAAGCATCCATATGCATCAATTTAATTTACTAAATCATAAAAACCATAACGATAAATAATCCCAAGTCAAATCAAAACATCAAAATAGGTTCATCATAAGCCTAAGTAGTTCATGCAATTTAGCCTAACATCTTAAGTTTAAACAAAACAATTAAATAAGAATTCATGGCGATAATAAAAGAAAACAAAAGATAAAACCCGTGTTCTTCGTCTTCAACCAATACGCACTCCACTGAATGATTCTTCAACTCCAAATTCGCCGAAAGATGCAATCCTAAGCCTTGGAACTCCACAAATTTGGATAGTTAATTTAGGGTCCGTTTAGGGGTGAATTTAGGGGTCTTTATATAGGAAGAATCAAGCCCAAACCCTAATTTCTGTTGGAAGATTCTGGAAACATGGCCCACCGCGCCGCGCGGCGGGCCTGGTTATCCCCGTCGCGTGGCGGTTCGGGAAAACAAGGGGGACCGGCCTAGTCCAGTCCGGTTCACTTTTGATCTGGTCCGGTTCGTTTACTGATTCTCTGGTTCTCCAGTTCAGCTCGTTTTTCGCCCTCTTTTCACCACACCCGGAACCTGAAATATAAAAACATGTTAGTAATATACAAATCTTACATAAAACCGAACAAAACTAATAAAATATTAAATAAAATGTACACGGGATTTATGTATATTAAACGTTATATCAGCCTTGCTTCAACAAGGGGTGTGCTGAGTCAGTTTTCAAAGTTTTCTTCGTTTTTCTTCGTATATCAGCTCATTTTATTCTTTAAGGTAGCGTTTGGTATGCAGGAATGATAAGTGGAATGGAATGATTCATTGTGTGGGATTGAAAAAAGTGGTGTTTGGTTGCTCAATGGAATGGAATCATCCATTACACATGGAATCTCATTCCATCAAAACCATTCCTTCCCACCCCCTTCTTTTTTGTCATTCCATTCCTCCTTCACCCTACTTTCTCAACAACAACACCACCTAACAACAACAATAACCACTACCATCACCACCACTAATACCTGACCGCCACCGTCGCCACCACCACCTTACCACCAGCGCAACCACCACCACCGCCACCGCTGCCGCTTGACCATCACCGCCACCACCATCGTCACCACCCTACCATCGCCATCACTACCAATGCTACCACCGCCACCACCATCACCACTGCCACCACCATTTTCGTCGCCATAGCTAACACCACCACAGTAACCGTTGCAATTTTTTTTGTAAAAGAATTATTTTGAGATAAGAGTGTTTTTATTATTTCTATTTCATTCATACATTTTTTTTGTATACCAAACAACATAAAGTAATAATTGATTTCATCCCAATAGGTTAACCAAACAAGACAAAAGAATGGTAATGATCCATTTCATTCCCTCGTCAATTCCATTCCTTCTCCCATTCTATTCTCCCTTCATTCTATTACCTCCAACCAAGCATACCCTAAGGCTATAATTACCTAGAAATAGACATTATAAATAATAGTGGTTATCTATTCTAATATTATTGCTGATGTTATGCCTATTTGAAGATATTTTAGTGCTGAAAAGATGTATAAATTTATACACATAAACTACTCAAACCCAAACTTAGAAAACAAACCCTAACCTGATCTTCAAACACAGTCAAATGCTAGCATTCTTAGTCACAAATCCAAAACCAAAACAACCCGAACAACACCCGACGAATCCAAGAGTTTTTAACCAAACTCTAAACGATCAACTTGCTCAAACCGCCGCTAAACAATGACTAAAAGACTTGACTTTCGACTGAAACAAAATGAAAAGCAACTTTAGGATTTAAAAGCAAATTGGTACCAATCTCGATTAGACAAATAAAAAAAATACCTTTTTCTTTCTCCTGTTGCGATTGAAAAAAAATCACCATAAAAAAAACTATGTTTTCCTTTCTTCCTTTGTGTGTGGACGACGAAAACAACAACAACAACACAAAGAAAAACAAATATGTGTGTGTGTGTAGGAAAGGTTAACATGAAACCGAACACTAACATGAGAACTCTTGAAACTCACTTTCTAACCATAGATCTTAAGATTGGATGGTTGAGATCAATTCTTTAATTTGGTCACACATTGGATGGTACATTTTAGTATGATTTTATTGCAAGGAGATATAATGAGAATGTAATTGTGGGGAAAAGAGGAAAAAAACTACAAAATAAAAATAAAAAACTTTGAATTGAATGCAATTTAAATCTGCACACCACTCCGTTTTATGAAAACAAATAAAGAGTAGGGGCACCCGGCTTGCCCAATTTTATACGAGCTTTAGTCTTTGGTTATATATTTATAGGTTAAAGATGCCTAAGTGCACACTGAAAAAAAAATAAGTATGTTATAAAAGTATAAGTATTCCAAGAATTGGTCCGAAAAGCTTGGGATGTGTGCATGGTTTTCTCTCTCCACCTTTATATAATCAGACGTGTTTACATCAGTTACATCGTTTCATATCTTTTACATGTTTTACATTCAGACGTGTTTTGCATGTTTTGCGCGCGTTTACATATTTTACATGTTTTACAACAACCAATAAATGTAAGAAATGTAACAGGTCTGGGTAAAGTTATATAATCATACGTGTTTTACATATGTCACATCTTTTACACGCTTTACATTCAGGTTGTTTTACATATTTTACCCATGTTTACACACTTTTCATGCTTTACAACAAACCAATAAATGTAAGAAACGTAATTAGTATGGATAAGTACATATATAAGATGAGATGGGACATATAATTAAAATACCAATAATACCCTTATGTCATGTTTATGAATAAAAAAAAGATTAGATATGTGGATAGCCTCTACACCGCTCACTTGGGTTTCAAAGGTTCTCAAGATAACTTGAGGTTCCAAAACTCATTTTTCACACACACACACACACACACATATATATTTAATGTTTTCATACACGTCTTAGTTTTTTCTACACATTTTCAATTTCTTCGTACGTATGATTTTCTTCCTACACATCTTCAAATGTTTCCTACATATATTCAATTTATTCCTACACATCTTTAATTTCTTCCTACACATATTTAATTTTCTCATACACATGTGTTCCCTACGCTTTTTTAACTTTCTCATACACAACATATTTTTTCCTGCTCATCTACCTTCATCGTACACTTTTTTTTCTTCCTACACATCTTCAATTTTTTCCTACGCATATTTAATTTCTTCCATGTCTTCAAAAATTTTTTTCCACACATTTTCAAAATTTTCTTACACATCTTTAATTTTCTCATACACGTCTTAATTTGTTTTCCTACACATCTTTTATTTTCTCATACACATCTTATTTTTTTTCCACACATATTCAAACTCTTCGTACTCATTTTTTTCCGTCTTACACATATTCAAATTGTTATTTTTGTTCAAAAGAGTAATCAATGATGAAGATACTATTTTACTTAAATCTTAAAAATTAAAAGCTGTTTATTGATGAAAAAATAACAAAATTAAATCTTACACTAACATATAATTAAATAAAAATATTGTAACTTACAAATCATAAATTTTGGATATTTATGCTTTGGGCTTTTATTTAGGGAAAATTAGTTTTAATTGGTCCAAACTATTTCATTTTTGTCGGTGCTGGTCCCAACTTTCATTTTGGCTGGCAACGGTCCCAACTTTAACATTCGTTTCTTCCACTAGGGGAGAATATGACATTCGTGACAAAATCGAGTATGCCTTAGTATTTGTTTATCGAATAAGCGATTAACCATTTATTGCGTATTGAACAAACGATTAACCGAACGGGTCTGGTTACGATCCTGATATCCCGGGGGGCCATCTATAAGTGATATACATTTAATATAAGCCCATATACTAATATTATGGCCTTAGTACGATAGCAAAGCAGTTAAACGAAAACATGCTCGTTTAACTACCCGCTATGAACTTAAACGCGAAAGAGAGTTACAAAACAAGCATTGTATCATCCGTCAAGCCAAAAAAGACCTACAAAACACTTAATTGGAATGTTTTAAGTGATCCGTGAAAATATTTTCGATTTTTACAAACAAATGGTATGTTTTTATAAATTTACACAAAAATATCCAAAAAAACACTCGTTTTCGCGCTATTTGTCGTACCCGTTATATTTTTCGCGCCAAAAACCGAACCCGAAATAAATTTGGACTCGGCATTTCACGTTCGGGCACGTAAATCGAGAAAAGTGGGCCAAATGGGCCCAAAAGGGGGCCCAACAAGCCCAGCCCGCCAAAGAAGACTTTTGCCCCCTTAAACCCTTTTTCATATTTAAACAAGTTCCCAGATATTTTATCAATACCTTCTTGCATCTTCTGGACCATAAACCTATTGTTCTTACTCATCCATAACAAACCCTAAGGTAAAGTTTCTATTTTGATCAAATTTATGCATGTTTAAACATGTTTGAATTCATATAAACATAGTTTGATTGCCAAAAATCACTTATAACCATGTAAAAACTCTAAAAAGGGTCCAAAAACATGTTTTGATCCTACACATGGTTAGTAACCTGGTTTGATCGTTTTTTTTTGCCATAAACACGGATTAGAGGGTTTAAACGACGTTTTTACGGCTCAAAAGTTCGGGGTTTAGAACCCTAACCAAAACCCTAACTTTCATGGTTGGTCTCTTGATGATACATGCTTGGTTTGTGATATAGGACCTGTACTTAGCTTATATAGAAGCACAAGAACCCGGAAATTGGATTAAGAGAGCGAAAACGGACGAAAACCGCAAAGGTAATGCCGAAATGTTCGATTACGGGCTGTTTAGGTAAAGGTTGTGATGTGCATATTTTTAGGTCATGAAATTTTTCAGGGACATCAGGGACCATATCATTGAGTCCCTGTCCAATTTTGGTAATTTTTCGACCATCCGAGAATATTTGGCGAATTTATTACCGATTTGGGGCGTTTATTTGGGAAAAATACTTCAAATGCTGGTAAAATTATTAAATTTTGTGGGGAAATCATATTTGATATATTATGATCACATATGAAGTTTGGGGTCATTTGAAATACCCTAGGTATGTTTTGTGTAATTACGTTTATTCAGATTTTCATAGTCGTTTTTGGCTCGAAAATGGTATTTGGAAAGATTGTTAGCTTCTGAAATTGCTACAGGTTATTTTGGGAAGAGTTTTAATCACTCAGGAATTTTGGCATATTTTTTGAAAATTATTTGGTATAAACGGATGATTTTTGGGCTAAATATAGCATATAAAATGATTTTTTATAAATTTATAAATCGGTAAATAATTCCAGAAATATTTCTATAAAAATCTACAGATTTTATTTGTTAAGTTTCTAAATTTTCATGATCTAATGATTAACGGATAATTAATTATGCTAATTTGAAGATTAAACAAATTCAATTCTAACGAAAACCGGCAAGTTCGTGATTAACGAACCTGTTGGAATATCAGAACATCAACAACGATAAAGAAGCATATTTTCGGATTAATTATGTGAAAACGAACTTTTTGTGAGAACTCCAGACAATTTGGATAGATTGTGCGCGTTTTTCTTCAAATCAAACTGAATAAACGGAAACGAGCCCCGTAGCTAATCCAGGACCCCAATATGTAATCTTTCTTTATAACTTAATCATTTTATTAACCAACACATTTACCCAAGCTTATTTCCCTATAACTGTTTTCTGAACTTGTAAACGAACAACTTGGCCAGCTGGGAAAACGCGGAAACTGGGCCAAGTTCAGTTTTAAGTATTAGACATTGAACAACATCACAACCTAAGCCTATTGCCATTTTCTGGGTGTTACAGCCACACCCAGACTAGCTATACAGCCTAGCTTAGTATAAAAATTATAATAATCTTAAAATATTAATATTATTATAATATGAACTATAGGGACTAAGTGATAACAAGGGAAACGAACCCTGAGCTGACCTCGCACGTGAGTTTCATGACCCCTCTTTTCAAACTGTTTACAAGCCTTTGGGGTGAAAATCGTGTTTATATACATTATCTATCTGAAAACGGTTCAGGATATAGATTATCTGAACATGTATATATGAAAAGTCCCTACAACCATAATGATTAACTACGTGCTGATGAAAGGTGATTATTATCATTGATCGGTATATTAAGTGGAGATAGTACGAGTGACAAACCATAATGAAATTACACATGATAACTTGTTTATGCAAACACGTCATGTAATGTTAAACATAACTAATTTGGGAATAATGTGGTCTGTAATGGCCATTGGACTATTGTGGGTGAAAGGGGGGCCACAATAGTACTAAACTAAAGTTGAGTATGGCCTATGAGCCAAGTTCTGGTGCAACTTGCTAAACTAAAGTTGAGTATGGCCTATGAGCCAAGTTCTGCTGCAACTTGCTAAACTAAAGTTGAGTATGGCCTATGAGCCAAGTTCTGCTGCAACTTATAAACTAAAGTTGAGTGTGGTCTATGAGCCAAATTTTGCTGCAACTTGTAAATTAAAGTTGAGTATGGCCTATGAGCCAAGTTCTGCTGCAACTTATTAAACGAAATAACTTGATTATGACATGAGTGTTAAGAAAATATTATGATTATATATGTTGTGGGCGGAAAGGGGGCCACAGTGATTTGTAATACGTGATAAATACTATATATATGTGTGTGTGTGTATTGTGTGTGTGTGTGTATATATATATCTATGTATACATACTATGTGGATAGGCTTAGGAAATTCTATGTGTAGAAAATAATAATTGTTTGTGTATACAATGTGTAATATTTGAGTTTACGTGAAACCATTGTGGTAAGAAGAGGGACCATAGTGGTGATTGTATGGTGAACAGAACTGATTTCGTTAAAACTTATGAAACTCACCAACTATTCGTAGTGGACCTGTTTTAACATGCTTTTCAGGTAATCAGATATGAGAAGTAATTTCCTGTGCGTTACGTGTCTGGTTGGTGATTGATGTCGTGGGCATTTGAGTTAGAAGTAAAGTAATTGAAGAACCGGTTTGATTGTATCACCTAGTTTGTAAAAGATGTTAGAATGATGTAATATATTGTAAATTAGTTAGTAATGTTTCTTTATGAACAATGTATTTGATACCAGTTGTATCTGTTGCATTTCCGTTTTACGCTTCCGCAATTCGCTTAACGGGGTGTGACAGCGACTAACGGAGTACTAACTCCGTATGCTTTTGCTGATGTGTCCATCTGAGCTGTCAAAAAAATGTTATGTGGCAGCCACCTCCCCATACCACCGTCCCACCGCCACTCCCGCCACCCCCACCCCACCACCACCGCTTAACTCCGCATCGGCATCGCCCTCGACCTCTCCGACGAGTCCACCTTCGCCCTCAAATGGGCCGTCAACTAGTAACTCCATCCCGGTGACGCCGTCAAATGAGCCGTCAACAAGTACCTCCGTCCCGGCGACACCGTCATCTTAACCCACGTCAGACCCACTTCCGTCTTCTACGGCGCTGACTGGGACTCCGTTGACTTATCAATTGCAGACATTGACACCGACAATGAAGAGTCAACCTTAATTTTGACAGTTCTAATGTCAAATTGCCTAACGGAAGCTACAAATAATGCAATTAATTGCTAATTCAAGTAAAAACCCAACATAACAAATTGATTTATGAACACATCTAACTTGCCTGAAGAACTTTGGGCCTTGGAAATGTGTGGATTTGTGAAGTGTGGATGAATTAGGTGATGATTTGCCTCCGATTGATCGAAAGTCGGTGTTGCATAGCTCTGATTCGATTGAGGGAATGGTGGTTGAAGCTCCGGAGAGTTTGGTTTTAATTTGGTGGATGTGTTGGGATGATATAAAAATGTTATAAGTTAAGTATAAACACATTCTCATGTTCAAACTTGTCGGCGGACTCGTCGGAGAGGTCGACGACCCATTTGACGGCGAAGGCGGACTCGTCGGAGAGGTCGGCGGCGATGCCGATGCGGCGTTGGGCGGTGGTGGTGGGGGTGGTGGGAGTGGTGGTGGGGAGGTGGCTGCCACGTAACATTTTTTTGACAACTCATATGAACACATCAACAAAAACATAACGGAGTTAGTACTCCGTTAGTCGCGGACTGGTGGAAGAAACGAATGCTAAAGTTGGGACCGTTGCCGGCCAAAATGAAAGTTGGGACCAGCGCCGACAAAAATGAAATAGTTTGGACCAATTAAAACCAATTTTCCTTTATTTAGGGATAGATGAGATAAATTATATGATGAATTATTTTATCTACCTAAACTAACATTTTCTTATTTAGTTTAATGTCTTTTAAATTTTATTAATTACAATAAATGCAATAATGTTTCAACCATTGATTAATAATCTAATGGTTGAGATCACTTCTCGCACTTCTCGCTATAAGAATTGTAACATCTCATATTTATTTTGGGCCAAATATGTCAAACTTTGAAAGTTGAAAGATTAAAAATAGTCTCAAAGATAAGTAATGGGAAAAATTGGATAAGAAAAATAAAGCATCTTATGTTAAGAAAGTAAGAAATTCTACCCCACATGGAAGGATGGAAGAAAGTCGAAGCACTCCACATGGGTATAAATAAGGAAGAGAATTTCATCCCACATGGAAACAAGAAAAGAAATTGAAGCTCTATATAAGGAAGTAAGTTTCCATAGTAATATTCTTATGTGCCTAACCACTCTCCATAGTCCTAGTAGAGGGTGCCAAGCACCCGACGTGCACGGACTCGGACATGGACTCGGACTCGGGCGATGGGCGTAATGTGGCGTTTTGATGGCGTACTTTGCACTTCTCACACTCGCATCGCCGCGAGCCACATAAGGACCACTTTAGTATTTTTGGAAAATGGAAGTATAACCAAGAAGTGATAAGTTATCAAAGACAAGGGACCAAAATTGAAAATCTTATTCCAAGAACCCATCGCGTCACGCGATGAGCCTAGGAACAAGACCATCGCGCTGCGCAATGAAGTGATATGACTCATCAAACATGAGTCGCGACGGAATGACACGTGGCAGAAGTTAGGGCTGAGTCAACATAAATGCGTCATTCTTCTGACATTGCGCTACGCGATTGACTAACAGAAGGGAACATCGCGTTACGCGATGGAACCCAAAATCAGCTATAACTAGGTGGGGGTATGACACTTCCCATCTCACAACTACCAATCACATTTTCACACACTTAGCCTCGATTTGCGTGCCGGTCTCGTGGAACGTGCCAAGCTCCGAAGCTCTGACGGTTAAAGCTCTAGAACGCCAAATAGAGTAGAAGTGCTGCTCGATCAGTCATAGGCATTTAACTCCAAATGCCCGTGTGAGGAGGGGTTCTGATTAAGTTATTGTTTTATTATTATTTTAATAACTTAGACCATAGTCGGGGGTATAGCCCGAACCTTGACTACTGATAAGCATATTATAACTTTTCATAAGCAAAGGTTATAGTTAAATATTGTTTCTTCATTATTAAGAAATGTAAGCATTTAAATACAAAGGGTATCGTTAAAATAGTATTTCTTAATGATTTAGAAATATACTATTCATTCACAATGATTATAGTTAAAGTAATATTTCTTCTTGAAGAAGAAACCTGATATAGATGTTTATTCTTGAAAAAGAAACCTAGCACAAAACTGGTAAACAAACAAAAGGACTAAAAGTCCAAATGTTTTATACAAACAAATGATTTATCAAGGTTAAAGATAAACAAAACAGACTACGGGGTCTGAAGCTGGATCGTTGATCTAGATATTTATACAAAGGTTATTCTCGTACTATAGGTCTGAGATAACAATCAATCAATCAATCAGAATCAGAAATCAGAAACAGGAATTAGTAAACAGAAACTGATTACAGACAGTGGTCAGTAACCAAAACTGATCATAAACAGGAATCAGTGTCAGAAATGATTACAATCATAAAAGGTGAATACGTCATAAACTTTTACAACTCTTTTAGAGTCTAGTTGTTTACATAGGATTTACGAATCCTTAAAACTTTGTGTTACAATAATAAGAAACGGGCATACTCAGATTAAGAGTATACATGTGTTTGGATCCATTCATACATGGTGACTCGGAGTTCCCCGAGTCCGTGCATATCATCAAACATGCCTCTGGAAGTCTACGAGACTATTCAGAGAAATGATAATATGTATATGATTAATTGTACATGTACCTAGGGTAATTTTATCACAATTAGGTTGGGTGCCTAATGAGTGTTGTCACAAAGGTATTATTATTATTATTATTATTATTATTATTATTATTATTATTATTATTATTTATACAGTGTATTGAATCTGATTCAGCATAATTCACCGGCTGTGTGCTGACGTATTTTCCCCCACATTTCAAGGAAACAGTAAAGAATAGAACTGACAGGCAAGACAGATAGAAGACTGGAAATATAGTCATTAGAGGTGATCTGATGGCTCAGATATTTTGTTCAGAATATTATTAAAGAGTTACATTTTCAAAAGACAAGCATTTGAAAAATCAAACGGGTATTCAAATCCCGAGATTTTAATATAATAATATTATTATTTTTGAAAGACTTCCGCTAAAATAAACCTGCAACTCTGATATATTTTCAAAACAAATACCAACTAACGGGTGTCGCACTCAGGCCCTAAATCGGGGTGTGACAAGAATCACTTCTGAAATGAACATAATCCAATATATATATATATATATATATATATATATATTCACGTCATGTAATTGTAATATTTGGTTCTAAGCTAATAAAAATAAATAACCTTGGATGTAGGTCCCCGGGCTGGGACCAAACCACGTAAATTCTCTTGTCGTGTTTAGCGTTTATGTTTTAATGTTTTACTACGTGACAATCATGTGTGATCGTTTGTGTGTTTTTCCATTGCGCCGCTTTATTTCTAACAAGTTGTATCAGACCTTTGGCTCGTTGTTACACATGTATTGAATTGAGATGATTCACGGAGGTTTGTTTATCCCGTTTGCTCGTCAGAAAATTGGAAGATCGAAGGTTAGGGTTTGATTGCTTGGGATGGTGTATTGGTTCTAATACAAATAGTTGTGATAACCCTTCGAGCCGGCGAGATCCGATCAAGAAAAGGCAGTTATATATTATATATCTTGCATCCTTTCTTTTGAGTTTGGTATTCACGAGAAACAAGAAAAGGGAGAAGATACACACACACACATACATACATACATACATACATACATATGTTTATATACGTATACCATGTCTTTTACATGTAAAAAAAAATTTTACACAATATTTTTTTGAGCTTTTACACATAAACACATGTAGAAGCCGTTTTCATTAAAAAATAAACTTTTTACAAAATTATTTTTTATTGGAATGTCTTCTAGATGTATTTATAAGCAAAAATTCCAAAAAAAAAAATATGTTAAAACTAATTTTTTACATGTAAAATGCATAATTCCACAGTGCCCCACTTTTTTACCATTATTCTTATATTTTGGGTTTATTGGATTATAATAATCCCAACTTTCACATATTGGCGAGCATTGAGCCCAACTTCAAATGTACTTTCTGGCAATCCCAACTTCCAATATATTTTCCCACAACAATCCCCTGTTAAAAGAACTTTAACACCGATAGTTATTGCTGAGTTGGACGGATGACATGTCAAATACATTCTATTTTTATAATTTTAATAACATCTTGAAACACACTCCTTTTAATTAGAAGTGAACCCTAATTCAGTCTCCCTCTCTGAAGCTTCAATTAGAAATGAACTCATCTTCTACATCATCGTCTTCTACATTCAAAGGCAACAGAAACCCTAAAATTTTCAAAGTAGATTTGGCTGAAAATGTCTATTGCAATCACGATATTCTTGCAATATGTCGAGTTGCTGGACGTAGAAGCTTTCGAAATGGGCATGAATTTTATGGATGTGCATTATGGCCGGTGAGTTATCCTTTCGATCTCTTTCCTTTTCATGTACCAATTTCAAAACTAATTTAATTTCATCTTTTTATGTGTAGAGAATGGATTGTAAATTTTTTATATGGAAAGAAGATGTTGATAACATCTTAAGTCAACATAGAAATTGCAATTGCAGTGCTAACAGTTATAAAGACATGAAGATGCAAAATTTGGAGTTGGAAAAGATGATATTACAAGAAGAAAACAAGAAATTGAGAGAGCGGCTATTAAAAACAAATTCCAACTGGATGAATCAATATGTTTTAGGTTTAGTAATTGTTGTTTTTGGTAATATGGTGATTGTTATTTTAGTGAGAGCTATGGTTAATAACCTTTTTTTTTGTTGTGAATGTATGGTTGTTCAAGTTGTTGTACTAAACCTATGGTTGTTAATCAAATTTCAGTCGAATCTTTTGTTGCTTTAATTGTTGCAAAAACTTATATTAATACAAATTACTTATTCTAAAGTTTGAACATATGAGAATCCAACTTATGGACATCATTGTCAAATGACTTTTTAGCCATGGGTGCTGCATGGGTTACCCGACCCATTTGTGTAGACAAAAAAGTACAAATGTGACTAAAAAGTCAGTTGAATATGAACATATGTGCAGTCCATTTGGGTACTTACTTGTGTAGACATCATTAATATCTTTGTGCAGTCTCAATAGTGACTAAAAAAGAGCAAATGACCTGGCCCGTTTAATCATTAACTAGGTTTCGTTGCAGCTGCAATAAACTAATTTTGTGACAAACCTGCACTAAACTTCGTTGCAACGTGAATTTGACATATAAAAGAACAAAAAAAAAACTATATAATTATAAAACTCAGCACTAAACCTATGAAAAACAAAAAAAAACAATGCTCGTTGCGACTGCGTAACGACGTGAATTCGATCGGTAACGAATGTGATGACATTAAAAACGGAAAAAAGGCCGACGTATAATAATAACTAACGCTTTATCCCCGCAAACCGCGGCACCGAAACTAAAGAAAAAAATAAATTTAGCAACAAAACTCAAAGCGAAAGAAAAAAAACTTGCTCGTTGCAGCTGCAATCGAACGCGTATTTGATTGGTATCGTCTATGTTCATTATGGTTTAAATGACATAAAAAAAAGCAAAAACAAAAAAACTATATAATTATAAAATTCAGCACTAAACCTATGAAAAAAAAACAATGCTCGTTGCGGCTGCATAACGACGTGAATTCGGTTGGTAACGAATGTGATGACATTAAAAACGGAAAAAAAAAACGATGAATAATATAATAATAGCCAACGCTTTATGCCCGCAAACCGACGGCACCGAAACCAAAGAAAAAAATAAATTTAGCAATAAAACTCGCAACGAAAGAAAAAAAAACTTGCTCGTTACAGCTGCAATCGAATGCGAATTTGATTGGTATCATCTACGTTCGTTATGGTTTAATGACATAAAAAAAAGCAAAAACAAAAAAACTATATAATTATAAAACTCAGCAATAAACCTATGAAAAACAAAAAATACAATGCTCGTTGCGGCTGCGTAACGACGTGAATGTGATTGGTAACGAATGTGATGGCATTAAAAGCGGAAAAAAGACCGACGAATAATTATAACCAACGCTTTATGCCCGCAAACCGATGGCACCGAAACTAAAGAAAAAACTAAATTTAGTAACAAACCTCGCAGCGAAAGAAAAAAAATTGCTTGTTGCAGCTGCAATCGAACGCGAATTTGATTGGCATCTGATGTGTTTCTAATAACCCTATAATAATGACCCTAACAACTAAGCTTTAATATTAAAACGAAAATCCTAAAACCACACACAACTGGCAAGTGTACCGATCGCAAGTAGTATAGACCTAGGAAGTCCGAGTATCGAACACGTGGACACGTAAGACGCTAACGATTACTTACCCTAGACAAGACCTACCTTAGAATAATATTATATTGATTTTTGATTTCTTTTAACTTAACTGAACTAACTGGACTAACTAACAAAACTTACCAAAAATAGAAACTTAACGACAAACTAACTGTGTTAACTTAGGATGGAGAAAAACGTCTACCTAGTTCTGAATCAAATTGTAGGCCTAACAAGCTAATGGATTGAATGACTTCAAAACACCGGTCCCTAAAGATGACACGACTAAGGATCGCTCGGGCTCACTAGATTACCTCTCGGTCTCACTCAACAAGCCTAAACTACTCAAAATCGGCTAAAACGACCAAACCGGGAAACAATTGCTAACGTGTTCTAATGAAGGATCACCTCTCGGTCTCACCAACACTCGACCCTAATGGCAATGAATACTACACAACTAAGGATAAAGGAACAATTCAACTTAAACCAAAATAGATCAACTAGTCGCTCAAACACCTAAACCTGACAAGAAACGAACTCGCTCTCGCGCAATCCTTATTCTAGCATGCAAAGGCAATGAGACAACCCTAACTTCTTATCACCTCTCGGTCTCAAAGAAGGTGTCTAACCGCTGTACTTAATCCAAATAATCACGCAACAAAACCCTACGGTGGTACCTACCGCAAACAAACCCTAAACACAAAGTCTAGAATCAAACAATGCATCGATCAATCAATACAAAACTACCGACACACGGGGTTTATGCAATGAATTAACCAATATTTCCACCCCTTAAACACAACCTATTTCATGTCTAAATCAAACTTTACAATAACAATTAAGGTCTATTAATCAAACAATCCATAAAACCTATCAAACACTAACAATAATCATCATTCCTAGGTAGAACTAGAAAGATTAGCCTAGCATATTATTTGGACAGCAGCTATTGATCAATAAAAACATCATATAAACCATTCCGATCATCCAATGAACAATACTAATTATAAATAATTCAATCTCTTAGTCAAGTGCAAAACTAGTTAACAATCAAACAAGAGAATTAAAGTGTTGAACAATGTTTAAAAAGAAAGGATATGGATGAATATGGGGCTGCTCTTGGCTGTCAAAAACGATGGTGAATCAATCCCGAGGCTTGCACTTGCTTCCTTCTTCCTTCCCTAGCCGCCACCACCTCAAGAACCTAGCTTTTCTTTTCTTTTTCTTGGCTGCTACTGCCGATCGCAGCTTTGCTAGGCTGTTAGGGTTTTTATTTTTTTTCTTTTTATGTTATAATATTGTAAGTAATGGGCCTCCATGATGCGTATGGGTCGGGCTTTGAGCTTTGTCTTGAACTTGTATGCGTAAAAGGCTCGTAAGCTCCTCGAAAAGTCCCGATTTCTCTTCCTTGTAACCCGAAACCTACATGATTATTAAATATATGTAAAACCTATATAAATTAAGTAAAAGCACATAAAATATCATACAATACGTAGATAAAAGGTGCGGAAAATACGAGTGTTTTACAACACATCAGCATCGGCTATGTTCGTTATGGTTTAAATGACATAAAAAAGAAGCAAAAACAAAAAAAACTAAATTATTGTAAAACTCAGCACTAAACTTATGAAAAACAAAAAAAAAACAATGCTCGTTGCGGCTGCGTAACGATGTGAATTCGGTCCGTAACGAATGCGGTGACAATAAAAACGGAAAAAAGACCTACGAAAAAAAATTTTGCTCGTTGCAGCTAAAATCGCACGAGAATTTGATTGGTATCGGCTACGTTCGTTATGGTTTAAATGACATAAAACAAACAGAAAACTATATAGTCAAAATACATAAGGTTTCAAACTGCCACATTACATATGTTTCCAAACTAAGAAAATACAAGCTGCCAATTTACTTAAATGATCAAACTGCCACATTTTCAATTTACTTATATGATCAAAGTACATAAGTTCGTAACAGATCATCATAAAAACTACTAAGATAATCAAAATACAAAAGTTTTCAAGCTGCCACATTACATATGTTTCCAAACTACAAAAATACAAGCTACCAAAATACATTAGATGCTGCAACCAACCAAAGTTTTAACAAAATGCTGCAACATAGCATTTGTTTAATACATAACCTAGTGACATAAGTCATAGAAAAAGTACATAGGTCTTGCAAAACACATGATGTAAAAGCATTCTTAAACTGAAATAAAAAGCCATTAGGCAGCCTTCCCCCTTGTTCTTGCCATTCCTCTTCCCCTTGCAGCCTTCCCCTTTAATCTTTGTGTTGCTTGACATGGAATCACTTCACTTGCCTGTATTGCTTGACTAGTTGACTCCTGAGTTGCTTGGGTTATTGTCTTCTTTACCCTACCCCTTGCTTTCTTAGGAGTCGGTTCTGCTGTCTCTTTACCTTTTCCAGTGCAGCTTTTCCTATTACGGTCTGTTCCCCCACAAATTCCACAAGTCATATGTACCTCATGCTTAGTAAGTTTTCTCGGTCTTTTGGGATCCTCACGTGGATCTCGCTACCTATTTTTCTTTGGTCTGCCAGAAGCACTTTTAATTGGAGTTGGGTCCATAGGGTAATCAACACAAGGCCAATATTTTTACCAGCCAAAGGAGGAATTGAGAATTCATAGGATTTCATGTATTTTCCTTTGTGGTAACATTCATCAACAAATTCCTTAGCATTCCTTCTCAAAAACCCAACCACTGCACACACATGTTTACATGGTATACCTATTAAATCCCATTTTTTACAAGTGCATGTCTTGTTAAGCAGATCCACAGAAACATTATTATTGTTATGCCTAACTTGGAACACATTGAATGATGATGGGAAAACGTCATAATAATATGCCCTTTGTTTCTCTTTATCAACCTTCAATTGAATCGTAGGACACAAAATAACATATTCTTGTAACATTTTTGTCTTCATTTTGATCAGCCTAGTCATTATGAGGACCTTGATATCATCTAACATATTGATAGTATGTTTTGATCTGGCACGAATGATGTATCCATTAAATGTCCCTGCCATAATGTTTACTATGACATCACATTTTGTGTGATTGCTTAGAAAGCACCTTGTAAATCCTTTCGGATTTTGTTTCAAGAAATCCTCTGCTGCATCAGATGACAGTTTTGTCATCTCCTTAACAGCTTCATTGTAATCAGCCTCACAGTATGACCTAACTGTTTTCCAGAATTCCTCCTTTAGATCTTCACCTTTGTTGTTTTTTTCCAGTTAGCAAATATGTGCATTGCACAATTTCTATGCTCTGCGGGTTCTTCCACACAAGTGAAACAACATTTACTAATCCCTGCCACATTTATGCAAACAATAGTGAAACAACATTTACTAATGAAACAAGGTTTAGTGTTAACATTTAATAACGAAAAAACATTTAGTAACATAACTTTTGTTGGGAACCATGATTTCCGAGATTCAAAAGGATTTTGAACTTCGTGGGGCATACGACATGATCACCCAACTTAAGGAAATGTTCCTTACACAAGCAAGCGTGGAATGCTTCGAAACGGTTCGAGCGCATCATGCATGTCGTATGGAAGAAACCCAATACGTTTCCTCTTATGTGCTCAAAATGAAAAGCCACATTGATCGTCTCGAACGGTTAAATTGTCCCATCTCGAAAGAGTTAGCCACGGATTTGATACTAAATGGCCTAACCAAAAGGTTTTGAGACTTTTGTTATGAATTATAACATGAATGGATGGGACAAAAGCATTGGTGAGTGATATGCTAAAAGTAGTTATTAATTTATTAACTAAATAAACACTAATCTAGACACTAAGTAATAAATTCTAGACTCTTAAACTTAACTAAACTACTAACCGGCAAGTGAACCGAACGACTCTAGTACAGCTAAGTACATCCGGATATCGAACCCACGAGACTCTTTAAATTACGAAAACCAGCTAAATTAAACTCAACTACAGACACGACTATTTACTTATTATTTTCATAAGGGGAGTTTTATAATAAACTAATTTTAAACTAATTAAGAAAACTAAAGACGACTAAACTTATAACTTAGACTTAATTCAGATGATGATGAACAACCACCTAGGCTAGAATCCCCTAAGTTTCAGTTATCAATTAACCGGGAGACTATTTAGTTATGGAACTGGGATTGTAAAATAGACGCTTAAGAGAAAACCCGAACATCACCCCTAACCCTTCTCAAAAAACACCTATGGATTTCTAGTAAGTTTTAACGCACACCAGTACTAAAAATCAAGTTTACTTACGGTTACCTAATCAATTACAAACTAGTTCCTTTATACGAAATCCTACCTTACAGTGCGGAAATCAAAGGCAGTCTAATATATTCAATTGACTCTATAGAAAAAGTTAATCAATCAAACCAAGACGGACTCCTTACGAAGAACTAAATCTAGCAATCCTGATCAACAAAGACCTATCAATAACCTAGCACCTTACAGCTATTTAGGTTAGCAGCACACTTAGGTTTATTTGATTAACTAATATTATTCCTATGATCTTATCGCGAAATCAATAACAAAATAGTCAAAAACACAAAGTAGATGACCTAATAGAAACCTATCATAATGACAAACAATAATCAAGGCAACTATGGAATAATAAAACTTAATTAAACAACCCTAAGCACACATATGCATCAATTTAATATAATTAAACCTTTTAACTAGTTCATAAAAACCATAACGATAAATAAATCCCAAGTCAAAATCAAACGTCAACAAAGGTTCATCATAGGCCTAGGCAGTCTAAAAAGTTTAGCCTAACATCATAAAAGCAAACAAATCGTTAATAAAGGAAATCATGGCGAAAATAAATAAGAACGGAAGATTAAAGGCGATAAAACCCGTGGTCTTCGTTCTTAGATGATAAGCACTTCGCCGGCTAATTCCTAGCCTTCAAACCCGCCAAATATTGCAATCCTAAGCTCCAGGAAACTCCAAATTCGGCTTTGGTTCGCAGGTATGCTCAGGATTAAGTTCAGGGGTGTTTAAATAGGTTTTATGGGCCCAAAACAGATAAAAAAACGAAGAAAATACGCGAAACGGGATGCCCGGAGCGCCGCGCGGCGGGATTTGGCCTCCCGGTCGCACGGCGCTTTGGATGAGGGGGGCTGATCGGTCCGGTTCGTTTCCTGATGCGGTCCGGTTCAATTCTGATGCTCCGGTTCACTGATTTGGCTTGCTTTAGCTCTTTTTTCGCTCTTTTTAACCATGAACAAGTCTCGGAACCTACATTATTCAAATATGTTACAAATTCTAATAAAAACCGAACAAAATCTAATAAAATATTATATTAAATATACAAGGGATTTATATATATTTAGCATTATATCAAATATCCCCACACTTATCTTTTTTTCGTCCCTGAAAAAGTCTCATTGCAATGGGATCAGTATCGGAGAAATACAGTCTTAAAAACATATAAGGTTATCTTAAAGCTCAGATAAACATAAAAACCGCGATTGCCGATATTGTTGTCCACTTAAACCCAGCCACCAGCCTATCAAGCCCCCACGCACATTAAGCATTTAAGTTCATGTGATATCAAAAATCTATGGGTCTTACACCTTTAGAGTTAAGATCCACCTACCCCATCTCAAGCATAGTAAAGACTATTAAAAATAATTGAGTTGAAGCAAACTGGTTCAACATATCACCGTAAGATAAGAACCCCTTAATGGTAAGAAGAAAATGCATTTAGATGGAATTAATGGATGATAGGTCAAGTGAGGTCGTATGAGCATGCCCTAAATATTATTGGACTTTGTCCTCTATATGCCCTAAGAAAATATTTATTGACTAAAAACTTTCAAGTCCTAATAGTGTATCCTCAGAGTCGCCATCTGTGACATTTGAGCCAAAACAAGGTACACCTCAGTATGTATTTACAGATTAAGCAAATAAACGTTTTTTGCATAATAAACGAACGATTAACCGAACGGGTCGGGTTATGACCCAGATATCTCAGGGGGCCATCTATGAGTGATATACGTTTAATACAAGCTATAACATTAGAAATATGGCCTTAGTTTGATAGCAAACAAGTTAAACGAAAATATGCTCGTTTAACTACCCGCTATAGATTTAAACGCAAAAGATAGTTACAAACCAAGCATTGTATCATCCGTTAAGCCGAAAAGACTTACCAAACACTTATTTGAAATGTTTTAAGCGATCCGTGAAAATATTTTTGATTTTTACAAACATATAGTATGCTTTTATAATTTTACACAAAACTAGCCGAAAAACACTCGTTTTCGCGCTGTTTAACGCACCCGATAAGTTTTTCGCACCAAAAACCGAATCCTAACTAAATTTGGACCGGGATTTTCGTATTTGGGCTTGAGAAATCAGAAACTTGGGCCAAAACGGGCCCAAAATGGGCCCATGGACGTCCGATCAGCCAGCAGCCACCCCCCCTTTTATTCTTTCACATTTAAACTAGATCCAAGATATTTTCAACATTATTTCTAGAAAACTCTGGACATAAGCTCTGTTCCAGCCAGAAAACCTTCAAACCCTAAGGTAAGGAGCTTAAATAAGTAGCTTTTATGCTTGTTTAAACTTGTTTAATACCATAAAAACATGTCTTGGTTACTAAAAATCATTTCTAACCGTGTAAAAATCCTAAAAATGGTCCATAAACATTTTTTGATCATACACATGGTGAGGAACCTGTTTTGATAGTTTTTTTTGGCCATAAACACGGATTAAAGGGTTGAAACGGCGTTTTTACGGTTCAAAAGTTTGTTTTTGTGCACTAGCCGAAACCCTAAGTTAAGGGATGTTATGTTGATGAAAAATTGCTTGGTTTGTGATATAGGACTTGCACCTAGCTTTCTTAGAAGCACAAGAACCTGAAAACTTGATTAAAAAGTCGGAAACGAGCCAAACCCGCTAAGGTAATGCCGAAACACTCGCTTACGGGCTATTTTAGTTAAGGTTATGATGTGCATATTTTTAGGACTTGAAATTTTTCAGGGACATTAGGGACCATGTCAATGAGTCCCTGTTAAAATTTGGTAAATTTTAGACCATCCGAGAATATTTGGCGAATTTATTACCAAATTAGGATGTTTATTTGGGAAAAATAGCTAAAATACTTCAAAAATTATGAAATTTTTCTGGGAACTCAGATTTGATGTATTTTGATCACATATGAATTTTGGAATCATTTGGAGAAATTTAAAGGTGTTTTGTTTATTTGTGTTCGTGTGAATTTTTATAGCCGAATTTGGGCCGAAAAGAATATTGCACGAGCTTTTTACATTTTGAAATTGATACAGGTTATTTTGAGACATGATTTGAGTATTCAGGAATTTTTGTGGAATTTTTGGAAATTGTTTGGGGTAAACGGACGATTTTCAGGCGAAATATAGCTGATAAAATGAATTTTTATAAATTAATAAATCAGTAAATAAATTCCAGAAATATTTTTATTAAAATCTACATATTTTAATTGATAAGTGGTTAAAATTTCATAATTTAATGATTAACGGTTAATTAATTATGCTAATCTGAATATTAAACAAATTCAGTTTTTATAACAACCGGCAAGTTCGCGACTAACGAACCTGCGGGAATATCAAAACACCAAGAGTGATCAAAAAGTTATATTTTTGAACTAATTAATTAAAAACGAACTTTTCTATGAAAAACCTGGACAATCCGAATGGATTGTGCGCGTTCCTTCTTAAATCAAACTGAATAAACGGAAACGGGCCCCGTGGCTAATCCGGGACCCAAGTAGGTGATCCTTCTTTATAACTTAATCACTTTATTAACCAATAAATTTACCCAAGCTTATTTTCCCATAACTGTTTTCTGAACGCGTAAATGAACAACTTGGCCCAGCTGGGAAAACGTGAATCTGAGCCAAGTTCGGTTTTGTGAATTAGACATTGAACAACATCACAACCTAAGCCTATTGCCACTTTCTGGGCGTTCCAGCTACACCCAGATTAGGTATACAGCCCAGTTTAGTATTGAGATTATAATAATATTAAAATATTAATATTATTATAATATTGATTATAGGAACTACTGATAGCGGACTGACAAACCACAAGCTGATACAGTACTGAATATCTACTAAACCATGAGTTTCATGACCCCACTTTTAAACTGTTTTACGAACTTTTGGGGTGAAAAGCATGTTTGCTTATATCTATATACTTATCCGAAACATGTGATGATGTGAATTATCTAAGTGCTAACACACGAAAGTCCCCACGATCACAGTGATTAACTTCAAGCCGGTGGCTTGTGAATAGTACTATTGGTTTGACAAACCCAGGCGGGGCCAGCACGGTTGCTGAGACATTATCCCGTTTGCACATGTCTATATTTTATTTTTACGAACCAGCTATGTAGTGTTAGGCATAGCTACCGGGGCATGTTGTGGGCGGAAATGGGCCACAGTGATTGATTGAGCGTGGGAAATGGAGGCACGCAGCACGAACAGTCCAGGCTTCACTGTAGCTTAGCATAATTACATTACATACATCATTTACATACATACATACTTATTTCATGATTACAAGTGTTAACTTGTGAATACTCATTACTGTTTTCTTGAAACTCGTGAAACTCACCAACTCTAGTAGTTGACCCGTTTTAAACTGCTTTTCAGGTGTACCTAAATCGGAGTAATTTGGTGATCTGTTACTTGCCCTGAAGTGTGTGGTCGATGCTATGTGAATAGAAGCAAGGGTGTTAGTAGCAAGAACGTTAGTTAACGAATTAGTTTTGTTTGTACCACCTAGACTGTAAAACAATGATAGAACAAAGAAATGTAATATATTGTAAATTAGTTTGTAATGTTTCTTTATAAACAATGTGTTGATACCAGAGGTGTCTGTTACATTCCCGTTTTACACTTCAGCATTGTACTAGTCAGGGTGTGACAGAAGTTGGTATCAGAGCCATTGGTTATAAAGGATTAGGTTATCCCTTAGGGTACCTAAAATATAACCGTAGGCTCGATTAACTCTGGGAAATATTTAAATAATAAATTAATATAATATACTGATGGATGTCGGGATGAACTTGTAGGGCAAGTGAGTTATTATGGTCCGGAACATAATAACAGACTTGCTTATACGAGAGAATTCTGGGAGAAGTCGCGGAACGTGTGATTAGGTAAAAATGACAACATATGTGTATAAAATGTAATATATAAGTATATATATATATATATATATATATATATATATATATAACGCTCATACGTGCTTATGTGGAACAAAGTGTATGAATACGTGTACGTACGATACTGTTGATGACGGTACATTTTACTATAAATATTATATTCATTTATATTCAATATTGATTTAAATAATAATAAATAAATAAAAATTTTAATAAAACTAATATTATATTCTGATATAATTAATATAGAATTGGTTTAATTAATTAATCTCCTCGACAATAGTTAGCAATAGCAATAGATATTATTCTTATAACTAACCTTTGTGCAGAGTCATGTCAAGGAATAACGACTACGTACCGGAAGAAGAACCGGTAATATCTTTAGAGGAGGATCCTGAGGAAGAATCAAAGGAGGATCCAGAAGAGGAGGATCCAGAAGAGGAGGACCCAGAAGAGGAACCGGAGGAAGAAGAGGAAGAGGTGGAAGAAGAAGTTATCTGTAGAGAGCTACCTAGGAATGTGCCTGATCTATCTGGTTACAGATGTGATAGTTATCCACCCAGGTCACCACGCAGGATCAAGACGAAGTTAACAGTCAGTATCGTTCACCTGCTAGAGTAGCCAGATTACCCACTCCACCTATACACATGTCGCCAACGACTTCAGCTACTGCAGGAGTCCGGCAGACTGCTCGTATTCGGGTAACCCCGATTGAGCCTACCTCGATTCCATTCAGATCTACCCATGACCGGGAAGGACCTTCACGCCCTAGGACAGATACTTCATCTTCCCGT